>NW_006965384.1:0-798 GCF_000164805.1 Carlito syrichta
TCACTATAGCATCAATCTCTGATAAAGGTCATTCACTGTGACACATGTTACAGAGGATGACCAGCCACTGTGTTATCTTTAAGCAAAAGGGCCAGTCACGGAGACACTCATCACAAAGGAGATTTAGTCTTTAGAGAATCTATTATGAATGAGGGATAGTCTCTGAGGCACTAATTATGGAGAAGTTCCAGTAATTAGGGCTCCATTATTAAGGATAACCATTCTTACAAGGTCAATTGAGCAGGACATCCAGAACAGAGGAGGGCTAGTCAGTGAGGCAATCATTATAGAGAGCACCAGTAACTGGTACACCAATCACGAATGAGTCCAAGCCACCAGGGAACCCAGAATGGTGAAGGCCCATTATGGAGGATGTCCAGTCACTGGTGCAAGCATCACTGTGGAGAGCCATTCACTGGAAAACCCATCAGAGATAAGAGACAAATACTGGGGCACCCATCACAGAAGAAGCCTAGTCTTTAGGGTATCCATTATGATGAGGGCACTAGTCACAAAGAAGTTCCAATCATTAGGTTTTGCATCACAGACAAGAGCCAGTCACTGGGACACCCATAACAGAGGAGTTACAGTCACTGGACCACATAGAAATGGGTCAGAACCTGGAACACATATCACAGAACTCTCCTCACTTGGACACCCATCAGAGAGAACTGTTGGAAATGGGCTATGGAGGCCCACTGAGTGTTAGGGATCTGGAAGGGCTGTTGACTCCGAGACCATTAGGATGTTTGGGAGCTGTTGACCCTATTTTTCCCTCCTTTTTCACTTAGCACTGCA
>NW_006965385.1:0-401 GCF_000164805.1 Carlito syrichta
AATAGAGAACAAATGAGGCTTGGGGAGTGCTAGACAGAGCATTAAAATCCAAGCAACATTACTGCCACTGGTCATACTTCAAGCAGAAAAGAGTTACAGGGGAGTTCTTCAAGTGCTTTTATGAGAACTGGGTCAGCATCATAAATTTGGCATTTTGGGGGCCTCTGAGAAAAGCCAGAAGAAGCTCTACTGTGAAACAATATACAGCCATTATTTCAAGGACTGGAGAACAGGAACTCGCTGCAGATTGCAGCCGTGGTCAACTGGTGGGTGGCAGATTTGGACACAGTGGTAGTAAAGCCTGGGGAGACTTTTGGAAAGCATTCATACCCAGGCACCTTCCTCCCAATTAAATGTCACAGTTTCCAGTAGAGGATAATAGGGCAAGTGTCATGTGCTTG
>NW_006965386.1:0-671 GCF_000164805.1 Carlito syrichta
GATTGTCTGCTGATCCACTATCTTTCAGGACCTCTATGCCCAAGGCTGAGGCCTCCTTCCCCAATGATATCTGTCTGTTCACAATGATCCCAACTGCATACACAAATGGATGCTCTTTTTTTATTTCCTTGTGTTTTTTTCTTAGTGGAGTCTCACTCCAGTGCTCAGGTTGGAGGGTGGTGGCTCACTCATGGACACCACAGTCATTCCCTGCCAGGCTCCAGTGAGCCTCCCCCATGGCCTTGCCAGGAGCTGGAATGACAGGTGTGCACCACCATGCCCAGCTCATTTGGGATGGAGTTTAGAGGCAAGGTCTCACTGAGTTGCCTAGGCACATCTTGTACCTGTTAGCTCGGGTTGGCCACTGATCTCGGCCTCCCACAGCACTGAGATGATGAGGCTGTGGCCCAGAGCCATGCCTCTATCCTTCTTTGAAAACGAACCAAAAAGGCGGGAATGGCAGTCAATGCCTGGAATCCCAGCGGTCTTGTATGCCAAGGCAGGAGGTTCCCAGAGCCCAAGGGCAGGCCAGGCCAGGCAGGGACTCTGCACCCATCTAAACAGGGCCTCTGGGGTCGTGGTGCCCGTCATCTCAGCTACTCCAGAGGCTGAGGCAGAAGGATCACAGAGCCCGCGATTTCGAGACTGGTGGTGAATGACGATTGTGTCCC
>NW_006965387.1:0-708 GCF_000164805.1 Carlito syrichta
TTCAGTCAGGATGGCCATCATCTATAACTCAAAAAATGACAGATGCTGGAGAGGATAATGGGGAAAAGGGAACACTTCTACACTGTTGGTGGGGGTGTAAACTAGTACAGCCTATGTGGAAAACAGTGTGACGATTCCTAAAAGATCTAAAAATTGACTTTTCATGTGACCCAGCAATCCCCCTACTGGGAATATACCTGGACTAACTCAAATCACTCTATGAAAAAGATACCTGTACACGCATGATTATTGCAACATTATTCACGATAGCAAAACCTTGGAACCAACCATGGTGCTCATCAAATGCGGACTGGATTAAAATGATGTAGTACATACGATGGAATAGTATGCAGCCATTAGAATGGACAATATTATGAAATTTGCAGCAACTTGGATAGACTTAGAGTCTGTAAGACAGGGTGACCTATCACAGAAACAAAGAACCGAGTACTACCTGCACTCAGTCATAAGTGGACTCTGAACAATTATCATAGCACTATAAAGGATTGGCAGTAGTAGGAAACTGCCAGAGGGGGCATACTTTATCAATAAGGATGCCTGCTCCTAAACCAGGTGAAGTGGGGACCAAATTTTGGGCCAAATTTACCTGTACAATGTCCATTTGTATACCCAACCCTGAATTGTAGCCCACATCTGTAAAATAAAAATTAAAAAAGAAAAGTTTTCCTTTGGCACATTCTTCAGATT
>NW_006965388.1:0-1080 GCF_000164805.1 Carlito syrichta
ATTCTGGTCAGGTGGATTAAAATCTTAGAATTAGAAAAATTGGATTGGCTTTGCCACAAAGTAGTTCTATTGAACATCCTGTTTCTTTTATAAATCTCTTTTTCATAGGCGATGAGGCTACATTATCTTCATAGGGTGCATTTGCTCCTTAAAACACTTTGGTTCGGCCAGGTTTGGTGGCTCAACCTGTAATCCCAGGGCTTTGGGAGGCCGAGGCAAGTGGATTGCCTGAGTCCACTGGTTCAAGACATGCCTGGGCAACTTGGTGAGACCTCATCTCTACAACACATCAAAAATTAGCCTGGCATAATAGTAAGTGCCTGTAGTTCCGGCTACTTGGAAGGCTGAGGTTGAAGGACTACCAGAGCCAGCAGGTCGAGGCTATGGTGGCCGGAAGCATGGCACTGCACTCCAGTCTGGGCGCTGGAGTGAGACTCCAACTCAAAAAAAAAAAACAAAAACACTTTGGTTCTAGAGCACATTTCTGAATTAGACCCTTCAGTAAGAGGGAGCTGGTAGAATGGAAGAAACATAGTTTGGAGCATATTTTGTAATTCTGAGCCAGAATCTGTTGGACACATTATTATCACCAAGCCTCAATTTTCCATCTGCAGAATGGACTCAATATTACTCACTGCCAGAGGATTACATCGAGATAAAATAAAATGACCTTTAAAATGCCTGATACAGAGTTTGTGACAGTAAATTTCTTTCTCTTCTTCTTTCCAGTCTTTTTCTCCTATTTTTCCTTTTTCTTCCACTTTTCGCCTTCATTTTCCTTCAATGCTTTCCTGTGTCCTGTATCAGTAAGTAGGCCCATCAGTATGGAAGGCCCTGAAGAGAAAGCCATAATGTATTTGTTCATTTGAATATAGTCTTTCATTTCAAGATTATGTCTGAATGAGGAATTTTAAAACCTGAAGCAGCTCTTAAGTAGCTCTCTAGAGAATAATCAAACCAGATTCTAGAATTTGGTCTATTGTAACTTGAGCTGAAGGAGAAGAGTCTGATTTCACAAGGTAACTGGAGCCAGAATTCTCCACAAATGGATTAGGGTAGGGAGGTGGACATGCTCTCTGG
>NW_006965389.1:0-788 GCF_000164805.1 Carlito syrichta
AAATAATGTGTTCAATTTGCATGGCACACTTAATGATTGTATTATACATTAGATGTGAAGGCCAAACCCAGGTTCTAGGTTTACTTAAGCTAAAACCTTATAATTGTCAAATAAGCAAATCAATATCAAATCCAACTACATTTTTCTCTCCATTATATTGAATATTGCAAAACATATAGGTCACAATTACTGCAAATTGCAATCATCATTTCTAGAGATGTTTTTAAAATATTTAATTATTTAGAAAATTTCTTTAGAGGTTTACTGTATTATTTAAAAAAAAAAATCCTCAACTTGAAATTACTTATCATTCCCAGAAGAGGTCTTAGCTGTAGCAAGCAATGTTTAAGGTGCAATACATTTCAGGACAATAAAAATGATAAATACTTACTTGGAAGTTCTCATTTCAGAGATGAAATATTTTAAATTATGTGAAGTGCAGTTTTATTTCATTTATTAATCATATAGTATGTCAGGTAGCAGATAAGTTTCATATTAATTCCATACTTATTTCAGCTCCCAGTTTTACAATAGAAACAGAGTGAACAAAATGTAAAGTTTTCATGGTGAAGCAGAAGAAGCAGAAAAACTATCAACTTTCTTTTATTACATTGAGAATATTTATCTGAAATTAATACAATAATTCTGCTTCACTGCTCAGCATCATTGGCAAACGAGTTATTTTGCAAACATTCATTATCTAAATGATTGAAATTCTCCCAGTTAACTAAGTCAAACTCTCATTATAACTGTTCTGTTAGAAATCTTTCAATAATTATGACAACACT
>NW_006965390.1:0-9993 GCF_000164805.1 Carlito syrichta
CCAATCTCATTTTTAAATATTCCAGAAAATGATGGGCATAGGGAGATCGCTACCTTAGGTAAATAATTTCACTGACACCATTGAGCCAAGCTCCCAACCTCCATCCCTTCCTTCCCTTTGCTAAGTCCCTGGTCTGAGACTCTTGCAATTCCATTGCAAATCTGACTCTGGTTACTAGTTGGGATACATCTCCATTGTTCTTCTCTATTCTTTTCTTTCTTTTTTTTTTTTTTTTAGTGAAAAGAGTTACAATTTGCAAACAGCAACATGCCTTGGAACAGTTTGTTTACCACGATAAAAGATGCGTTTGGAAACTTCACATATATGTTAAAGTATTTGCATTATATTGACCCTACAACTCTCACTGACATATCTCTCCCCACCTCGGTATAGGTTGAGGTGTTCATACCATAGGGGATCCCTCTTAGAGAGCAGGGCATTTGCCCTCCATTACCCACCCCTGTACAGACTTCCCAGACCTTCTCCTGCCCCTCCCCCACCATCCCTTCTCCAGGACTCTATGGACACAGTTGCCCAGACCAGTTTCCTGGAATCATGCTCTGAGCTCAGAGGAGGCTGTTGCTTAGCAACAGTTGCTCAGCACAAAGCATCGTCCCTGGAACAAAGAGGGACTCCAGGTAAGGATGGTGCTATTAGGAAAGTGGATAAAGATAATCATTGCTTCAAAACACCCTCAAAAGACAGAGAAAAAAGAAAGAACCACAGCGAAAAATGCATTTTGTGCCAAATGGAGTGATTTGTATACCATGATGCCAACTGTTTGAAAAATTTGCAGGTATTTTGCAGCAATTCCATTTCCTGTTGACCACAAATGGCCATCACATTCACTGACTTCTCTCTTCCCTCCTC
Organism: Carlito syrichta; assembly: GCF_000164805.1. NCBI lineage: Eukaryota > Metazoa > Chordata > Mammalia > Primates > Tarsiidae > Carlito > Carlito syrichta. The sequence continues at coordinate 871 of NW_006965390.1, forward strand.
AGTGTAGGTTGACGTGTCCACACGTAGGGGGAGTCCCTCTCAGAGAGCAAGGCATTCACCGTCGACAAACTGCCCTTGTGCAGGCTTCCAGGACCTTCTCCCATGCCCTCTCAGTCATCCCTGTCCAGGACTCTATGGACACAGCTGCCCAGACCCCACTCTAGCATCCCCATCCTCTCTCAGTCACTTCCCCCCTGCCCTGCACTGCTCTCAGGCCTCCTGGTAACTGGCAAGGTGCACTAGAGCTACCTGGTGTTTCATAGCATGGCTGCTCTGGAGCGTATGTTTTTACAGCCTCATTTTACACCTCTCTTGCAATGGTGTGTTGACCATGATGCCAATTCTGTTGGGAAAATTCGTTTGCATATTACAGCAGCTCCATCTCCTGTGGACCCCAAATGCATGGCATTCGTGGACCTATCTCTTTCCTATTCAGTGTGGGTTGAGGTGTTCCCACTGTAGGGGATCCCTCCTAGAGAGCAGGGCGTTTGCTCTCCATTACCCACCCCTGTACAGACTTCCCAGACCTTCTCCCACCCCTCCCCCACCATGCCCTCTCCAGGACTCCATGGAGACAGCTGCCCAGACCAGTTTCCCTGAATCATTCTCTGAGCTCAGGGGAGGCTGTTGCATAGCAACTGTTGCTCAGAGCCAACCACAGCTCCTGGAAGAAAGAGGGACTCCAGGTAATTATGGTGCTATTAGGAAAGTGGATAAAGATAATCATGGCTTCAAAGCACCCTCACACGACAAAGGAAAAGAAAGAACCATGGTTAAAAATGTGTGGTGTGCCAAGTAGAGTGATTTGTAAACCATGATGCTTATTCTGTTTGGAAAAATCACAGGAATTTTACAGCAGTTCCATTTCCTGTTGGCCCCAAATCTACATCACGTTCACTCATCTAACCTCTTCCCTCCCCAGTGTAGGTTGAGGTGTCCACACTGTAGGGGGGTCTCGCCCAGAGAGCACAATGTTCATCTTCCCTTACCCCACCTTTTACAGGCTTCCCAGACCTTCTCCCACACCCCCTCCAGTCACCTTTTCTCCAGGGCACTGTGGACACAGCTGCCGGACCCACTCCAGCACCCCATCCTCTCTCAGTCCCCTCCTGCCTGCCCTGGGCTGCCCTAATCCTGCCTCCCAGCAACAGCCAAGGTACACTACAGCTATACGGTGCTTCGGCGTATGGATACCACAAAGTAGATTTTTACAGTCTGGTTACACTTATCAGTATTTTTTTTTTCTCACAGAATAGAGTGATTCTATACGCAGATTCACAAGCTGCATTTTAAGGGAGGTATCTTATGTTTTGTGCTCACTGTATACATGTAGAGAGGTTTGATGATGGTGGTGTATGATGGTGCCCCCTCGTGACAGAATCCTGAGCTGCAGCTTGAACGTCGCTGAGCAGGAAAGTGCCAGGGAGGAGCTGTGGCCCAAGCCCATCTCACAGAGCTTTCTGGAACTCAGACCGAAAAAGTGGGAAATCCCAGGGTATAGGGCTACTGAGGTCTTCAGATAAAAATTGCAGCTTCTGGCCGGGCACGATGACTCACACCTACAATCCCAGCACTTTGGGAGGCCGAGGCAAGGAGGATTGTTTGAGACCAGGAGTTTGAGGTTCTGGTGAGCCACGGCTGCGCCACTGCACTCCAGCCTGGGTAACAGAGTAAGACCAAAACCAAAACAAAACAAAACACAAAACAGCAACAAAGAAAGCGCACCTTCTTTCTATGCTGATACGAAAGTGGTATGTGAGGAGAACAAAAAAAGATCAATTTTATTTTCAATTGAGACCTCTGAATAAATAATTAAATATCTCATATATAAGCAAAAATCCATCCAGGCCACTCATTACCTTTGTAAGTTGCCTTTGCCCTTATGTCTATCTTTCCATATAAGTACATTTCTATGATAATGTTTTTAAATACTTTGCGGCAAAAATTCATTTTTCCCCCTTGACCATGTGTTTCATACTCTCTTACTGAGAAAAGTTTAGTACCTCTAACATTTTTTTCCCAATGCAAGCAATAGTATACTTCAACTAGTTTTGAAGTACTTATAAGTTCTTTAAAGCATCCTTTCAAAACCAAGGAAACTAAAATAGTTTATATTAACATAATGTATTCAGAATACTATTACCAATTTATCTTCATAGCATTGAAATATGAAGATACGTGTTTCTCCACACATTAGCAATAATGTGAATCCTTGCTATTTTGGTACTCAGAATACCACTCCTTATCATTTCCATTATAACTGGTTTTTGTTGACTTCCAGAATTCTACCTGTGGTTGTGACATGACCAATTGTCACAAGCCTGTGTTATTTAGAGTCTCCCACGGTACCTGCACTGTACGGAAGGCACCTTTTCAGAGTCTGTGCACTGCTAAAGGGTGCAGTTTAGGGCAGAGTTCACATGGCTATCTGCACTGAAGGGCAGGACGTGTCATCTCTGTGCCTAATGAACTGTCTTAGGACAATTCTGGTAACCAGACCCAGTCAATGTCCTTGTGCGTATGCGTGTGTGTGTGTGTGTGTGTGTGTGTGTGTGTGTGTGTGTGTGTGTGTACACGTGCGCACGCACAACCACACTGTCCTCTGCTTCTTCTGCCTCTTCATGGCCTTGCTTCTTGGTTGGACATTCTTCCTAAATTCAGCCCCAGAAGTGAAGGAAGGGAAAAGTCAAGATGGCAGTCCTTGTAACCAGATCCTTATCCCTTCCTTCACTATGTCCTGACGATAAACTTCTAAAAGGAAGTGCTAGTGCAAAGGGTGTGCACCTCTGTACCCCTCTGATAAGCATTGCTTTACGGAGACTCATAAAGGTAGTGCCATTTAGACTTGGGTAGGATGGCTATTACGCCCCCTGAAGAAGAGATCTGTGCCTTCAGGGTGGTATGTCCATAGACATGTCCCCTGAAGGTGCAAGCAGGGGTGCATAGACCCTCCTGTGCGGGAGGTGGGTTTGCTGTCAGTGGCACAGACCCCACTAGACCCGTAAGCTCTGGGGATTGCCGGCTTCCACTCTTTCTGCCCTGGCACTAGCCTCCCTGGCTCTGCACCGGCCATTCCCAAGGTGCAGGATACGGTGTGGGCTAGAGTGCTGGGAAGCAGGACGCACCTAGGGTGCAGCTGCAGTCATGACACTGCAGTCCTCTGGGTGAATACAGGGGAATGTCTGTGGAGCTCCAGGGTGTGGAGATGCAGGAGCTGTTGGGCCGCTAGGCAGGATGCGGTCTTGTGGGGGCTGGGCACCCAACATGGTGCCATTGTGCAGCTGCCTGGGTCTGGGGGGAGGCATGTGGGAGCCAGCATGATCTCTCTCTGGAGCAATGCGGTCACATGGTCTCCAGGCAGCTCCCTCTGGAGTCGTGAGGGGTCGAGAGACTCGCCTATAGCTAGGCCTGCAGGAGTTTGGAGGGGGGATGTGGACCACTGGGGATTTCTCGCCTACCCTTTTCCGACAATGGGGAGTCCCTCCTGGCTCCAAGCCCATTCTAGCCCTGGCCAGGCCAGCTGCTTCACTTCTCTCTCCTCCCGTGCCCGGAGGCTCCTTGTCGCATCCCTGCTGAATTCCAGCGTTGTCTCCTAGAAGCTCTGTCTTCAACGTGTGGTTGGCTCTTAGAAGCTGTATATTCAACGTGTGCTATCTGCGCATTGTTTTGGTCCTTCTTTGTGGAGAAGGCAGGTGCTAAAATTCCTCAAACTGTACCCTTTTGATGTGCCAAATGTTTGCCTATAAGTTAAGAGCAAGAAAGCTGTTAAAAAATCTGATGCTGACCGGGTCTTCTGTTGAATCACGGTGACCGCCATGCATACCCACCACAGACACCTTTCGTCAGCGACACCACGTCAGCAATAGCAGTTTCTTCACTCCTCTTTGTCCTTTATCACATGACTCCTCTTGGGGCGTCTCCATGGCACAACCTTAGGAGTGTCTGAGAGCAACACTTACCAAGGCCTAGTCGCACACCCTCTGCACCAGCACTTCCTTTTTTGTATGGTTTCATAGGAACATTTCTTTCACGTTTTAAATTTATTTTAGAGTAGTGGCGTATAGGTGAGGATTTGCTGCATAAGTAAATTGCAGGAAGGCGAGTTTGGGCTTCTAGCGAGCCCTCTTCTACCCCCCACCCCCCGTTGTGGACATGGGGCCCAGTGGGTGGTCGTGTGTCCCTTACCCCCCTTCCTCCTTCCCTCCTTTAGCAGTGTCCAGCATCTGTTGTTCCCACTTTTGTGGCTGTGAGCCCAACGGTTAGGGCCCGCTTATGAGTGAGAACATGCGGTATCCAGTTTTCTGTTCCTGCGATAGTTCACTTAGAATGCTGGTCTCCAGCTGCATCCATGTTGCTGCAAAGGACATGATTTTTTTCTTCTTTTTGGCTGCCTGGTATTCCGTTGTATATATGTACCACATTGTCTTTATCCAGTCCGCTTTTGATGGGCATCAGGGTTGCTAAGATTTCTCAAACTATACCCTTTTAATAGCAAGAAAGCTGTTAAAAATCTGATGCTAACCCGCCATGTTTTTGCTCTTGTAAATAGCAGCATTTCATTTATCAGTTTATGTGCAGGACACAGTGAAGGATGTGGATAACGATCTGGTTACAACAAGTGTCATCATAGTTGCTCCCTTCCTTCACTTCTGGGCCTGAACTTAGGAAGTGAGAAGAAATGGGATGCAAAGACATGAAGGGGCAGAAGGAAGTGGAAGGAAATGTGGTTGTCAGGACACACACACAACACAGCCCCCCCCAACCGCCCCCACCCCCCACACACAGAGTCCTACATCAACCAGGCTCTGTCATCACAATACTAGAGTTCCCCCAAGACAGTTGCCAGACTCCAAGAGAACATATCCACTCACTCTTGGAGATAGCCACATGAACTCTGCCCTGAACTACCCCCTTCAGCAGTGCACAGAATCTGAAAGGTGACATCCACACCTTTCAGGGAATCTCAGAACGCTCTGAACGGCATGGGGTTGTGAAAACGGATTACGTCACAATTGCGGGACGGAATTCTAGAAGTCAGCAAAAATGAGTCATATCAAAAACAATGATGAGAGATGAGTTTTTGCCTATCCGATTTACAATTATTCACATTATAATGTGGGCAGAATCTAGAGGAACTGTCCTACTGGGATATTAGGTGCACAAATTTATTAATAGTACTTTGATTTCATTGTGTTAAAATAACATTTTAGAGTTTCCAGAGTTTTGAGAGGACACTTCCAAGAACTTATACAATTCCTACAAAGATATTTACGCATACGAGCTGGGAGTTGAGTATGCGATCGTCTGTAAATACAAACTATGGTGAGGGAACTAAATTTTCACCGCTAGGGTACTGGCGGATGAAGTTTAGGGCATCACATGATGAATCACCGGGTTCACACAAAAATACCGAAATTGAAAAGTCATCTCAGCTGTTATGGTAGACATGTATGAACATGAAAATATAGCGATAAAGATGTAAAGAGGGCTGCAGAGATAACAAGTACCGTGGTTCCATTTTTGCTTCTATGGGTCCCTAGTGCTCCCGTGGTCAAAGCCAAAAAATCGCCGTGATGTTTTTCTTCCTCTCACATAGAGCTCTCTCTTCAGCACCGTCACAGGCAGCGACTTCCGTCTGGAGCACATCAGTATCCCTGCACTCTAGGAACGCCCGCTTTTCCACCCAGACTTTCAGAAAGATCCAGAGTTTGGGCCACAGCGCCTCCTTCCCACCATCCTGCAGTCCAAGCTTCTGTCACGACGGGGCGCCACAATACCGCCACCATCAAAATTTCCTGCCAAAAAAAAAAAAAGTGCCTGCACGGAGCAAAAAACCACATGACCGACTTTACATGCCAGCTTATGTCCCTTTGTACAGAACACTTCTAATTCGGTTGGAAAAGACAGGTAGGCGTCCAGGAAGACTGCAAAAACGGATAAGGCGCAGCCACAGGGTTCAACACCAGCCAGCTCTGTCACTCCTTGGTTGTTGCCCGACGGCCGACACAAGGCAGCTGGAGGCGACTGAGAAAGGATGCGGGCGCCGACGCGGAGTCTGGGCAGCTGTGTCCACAGTGCCCTGGAGAGGGCATGACCGAGAGGGAATGGGAGAAGGTCTGGCAAGCCTGTAGGGGTGGGCAATGGATGGGGCCATGCCCTGCTGTCTGGGAGGGGCCCCTCGGCAGTGTGGGCCAAGCCTTGTCCTTCAGTCACAGGTTTAGAGAGCCCAGAAAACGTGTTTTTTTGCATAACCGAGGCAAACGATGGATACAGAGGTATTGCTGCAGGGATACCTGCACTGATAGGGAAGAGGTAAATCAGCGAATGCGGGGCAGATCTGAGGTCAACAGGAAATAGAACCGCTTAAATATACATGTGAATTTTTCCAAAAGGAACAGGTGTCACAGTAAAATAGATGCTTCATAGTATTTGTTACTCTTTGGAAAATTTACTACTTTTCATTTTAAAGGAACAAAGGTGGAGATAGTTGCGATGCCCCCTGGCGACAAGAGGCAGGATTGCAGCCTCGAGTGTAGACCAGGGGCTCAGCAGGGAGGAGGGAATGATGGAGGTTGAGAGCTTGAGGATTGGGATCTGCCAGAGTTTGGTGAAATGTTTCACGTGCCTGCAGCAATACCTCTGTATCCATCGTTTGCCTCGGTTATGCAAAAAGCACGGTTTTCGGGGCTCTCTAAACCTGTGACTGAAGGACAAGGCTTGGTCTTTATGAAGGATGGTGGTGCAAAGCCAGGAAAATGCTCATACACAGACGCACACAGAGTCAAATCATTATATTCTGTCTGCCGTGTTTCCCCAGGAAGTTGAATACAGTGAATGGTTTTTCAAAGTAAGCAATATATGTGCACATTATTTCCAACGATGTGTTCAGTGTATTTTCTTAATCAAAATTTTTACCCACAAAAATTCCTTGAATACAACATTCCAGGCAAGGTACAAAAGCACAATTTATGAATTGGAATCATCCAGCATCTCTCATTGGCCCGACTCTTACCCCCGACCCAAGAGGTCTACTGTCCACAGAATGGTGCACACCCTCTAGACATGTCCCTTGGGTGAGGGGCACACACCCATGTTCACCCACACACAGAAGCTTCTCTGAAAGGGCAATCACAGGCTCTGGAATCAAGCCCTGGAAGCCCATCTCCTAAAAGGGAGGCTGCTGGGTGGAACTTCATCCCAATCCTGCCACTTATTTGGGGAGGTGACTTAGGCTCTGTGAGGCTGAGCTTGGTCATCTGTGAGACGGGGCTGACCCTACCATCCTTGCAGAGCTGCGTGAGGGATAAGTGAAAAAAAACCTGTCCCCAGAATAAGGCATGGAGTCGGACTTCAATGGGCCTTTAAATGGTGGGACGCAGCAGTAGGGGCTAGCTGAGCCTCAGGGCGAGGGAGGCATTAGGAAAAGCCGTCTTTGATTGTCTGTTTACCCCAGTAAGAACACAGGCATCTAGAGGAATGAAGCAAATGTGTCTCTTGCCTTGAGTTCAAAACTTTGAAGAGAGAAGTTTCTGTACTTTTTGTGATTTTTGGCAGCTCAGAGAGCTGCTCAGCATCATAATGCCTCTGAGCAGACCAAAACTCATTTCTTCTCATTGAGAAGACAGGTGTTGTCTTTAAACTCAACTGGTGAGCTCAGAGATGAATCGCGCAAGCGAGGCAAAGCATGGTGTTTATCCAATGGCTGGTACTGGGCTGCTTGGTGTGTTCATGTATTTACAGAAAGATTCTGCCACGCAATCACCAAGGCAGTGACCCTCAGATCGCGCATTATCCAGTCACACCACACCAGGATTTTAAACATCCGCTGCCTCCTTGAGAGACAAAAACCCCAGAGTTACTAGCATTTCTTTGCACACAACTGTCCATTCTTTCATTCACTAATAACTCAATCTATATTGAGCTCAGTATTCTATTACAGGCATCTCACGATCTCTAAAGTAGAATTAACAGTGTAAGAATGAAGATAATACATGGGCAACTGCAGGGGTTAATTTTGATGTATGATGGCTCCTTCGCATTAATTTATTTTATTTTTTTATTTTTATGTTTTATTTTATGTTTTTATTTTTATGTTTACTTTTTTATTTTTATGTTTTGAGTTTTTTATTTTTATGTTTATTTTTTTATTTTTATGTTTTGAGTTTCTAAATGGAGGCAAGCCTAGAGTCAGTGAAACAAATTACAAAAGTATTGCAGTAATTGGATGAGAAGATGGAAACTATCAGATGCTAACGTTACCTGATATCTTATGATGTCAGACACTGTAATAATTGCACTCTACATATTATCTTATTTAAATATTCCAACCACTCTTTAAGGTAGACATTATTATTATTGTTCCTTTTTAAAAAAGTCAATGGCATTAAAATGGAAAGATGCTAACTAACTTGTCCAAGGTCAAATAAATAAAAAGGGACAGAATTTGGACTCATATAAAAATCTGCCTTTTTTTTTTTTTAGTTGGAGTCTCACTCTGTCGCCCAGACTGGAGTGCAGTGGCCGCTCCCAGCCACCGCAGCCTCGACCTGCTGGGGCTCCGGCGATCCTTCCGCCTCAGCCTTCCAAGTAGCCGGAACTACAGGCGCATGCTACCACACCCGGCTAACTTTTGATTTTGTGTAGAGATGAGGTCTCGCCAAGTTGCCCAGGCGGGTCTCGAACCCGCGGGCTCAGGCAATCCACTCACCTCAGCCTCCCAAAGCGCTGGGATTACAGGCTGAGCCACCGGGCCCGGCCTTCGCATTAATTTTTAAACTTGCTCAACTTTCAAGAAGTTGAAGATTTTCACAAATCCCTCCTGGGCCCCCCCCATCACCCATGCAGCCTCAGGATTTAGATCTCTCTTGCCTCCCCTCACCCTCTGCCTCTACCTCCACCTCTATCTCTGAGTCTCTCTCCTCCCTTTTGAATTTAAAGTATGTAAGAGTTTTCCACATTCCCTGTTCTCCCTCTTCAGTTCCCACTGACTGACTCCTCCTTATCCCGCTGCACCGTGGCTTCTATCCCCAGGATTGTAATAAACGTGATCTCACCAAGGTCTTCATCTACCTCTCTGTCACTAGGTCCAGCTTGTATAAATGCTTTACCATAATGAGTATGACT
>NW_006965391.1:0-4928 GCF_000164805.1 Carlito syrichta
AGAGCTGCGTGAGGGATAAGTGAAAAAAAACCTGTCCCCAGAATAAGGCATGGAGTCGGACTTCAATGGGCCTTTAAATGGTGGGACGCAGCAGTAGGGGCTAGCTGAGCCTCAGGGCGAGGGAGGCATTAGGAAAAGCCGTTTCTGATTGTCTGTTTACCCCAGTAAGAACACAGGCATCTAGAGGAATGAAGCAAATGTGTCTCTTGCCTTGAGTTCAAAACTTTGAAGAGAGAAGTTTCTCTACTTTTTGTGATTTTTGGCAGCTCAGAGAGCTGCTCAGCATCATAATGCCTCTGAGCAGACCAAAACTCATTTCTTCTCATTGAGAAGACAGGTGTTGTCTTTAAACTCAACTGGTGAGCTCAGAGATGAATCGCGCAAGCGAGGCAAAGCATGGTGTTTATCCAATGGCTGGTACTGGGCTGCTTGGTGTGTTCATGTATTTACAGAAAGATTCTGCCACGCAATCACCAAGGCAGTGACCCTCAGATCGCGCATTATCCAGTCACACCACACCAGGATTTTAAACATCCGCTGCCTCCTTGAGAGACAAAAACCCCAGAGTTACTAGCATTTCTTTGCACACAACTGTCCATTCTTTCATTCACTAATAACTCAATCTATATTGAGCTCAGTATTCTATTACAGGCATCTCACGATCTCTAAAGTAGAATTAACAGTGTAAGAATGAAGATAATACATGGGCAACTGCAGGGGTTAATTTTGATGTATGATGGCTCCTTCGCATTAATTTATTTTATTTTTTTATTTTTATGTTTTATTTTATGTTTTTATTTTTATGTTTACTTTTTTATTTTTATGTTTTGAGTTTTTTATTTTTATGTTTATTTTTTTATTTTTATGTTTTGAGTTTCTAAATGGAGGCAAGCCTAGAGTCAGTGAAACAAATTACAAAAGTATTGCAGTAATTGGATGAGAAGATGGAAACTATCAGATGCTAACGTTACCTGATATCTTATGATGTCAGACACTGTAATAATTGCACTCTACATATTATCTTATTTAAATATTCCAACCACTCTTTAAGGTAGACATTATTATTATTGTTCCTTTTTAAAAAAGTCAATGGCATTAAAATGGAAAGATGCTAACTAACTTGTCCAAGGTCAAATAAATAAAAAGGGACAGAATTTGGACTCATATAAAAATCTGCCTTTTTTTTTTTTTAGTTGGAGTCTCACTCTGTCGCCCAGACTGGAGTGCAGTGGCCGCTCCCAGCCACCGCAGCCTCGACCTGCTGGGGCTCCGGCGATCCTTCCGCCTCAGCCTTCCAAGTAGCCCGGAACTACAGGCGCATGTTACCACACCCGGCTAACTTTTGATTTTGTGTAGAGATGAGGTCTCGCCAAGTTGCCCAGGCGGGTCTCGAACCCGCGGGCTCAGGCAATCCACTCACCTCAGCCTCCCAAAGCGCTGGGATTACAGGCTGAGCCACCGGGCCCGGCCTTCGCATTAATTTTTAAACTTGCTCAACTTTCAAGAAGTTGAAGATTTTCACAAATCCCTCCTCCCCCCCCCCCATCACCCATGCAGCCTCAGGATTTAGATCTCTCTTGCCTCCCCTCACCCTCTGCCTCTACCTCCACCTCTATCTCTGAGTCTCTCTCCTCCCTTTTGAATTTAAAGTATGTAAGAGTTTTCCACATTCCCTGTTCTCCCTCTTCAGTTCCCACTGACTGACTCCTCCTTATCCCGCTGCACCGTGACTTCTATCCCCAGGATTGTAATAAACGTGATCTCACCAAGGTCTTCATCTACCTCTCTGTCACTAGGTCCAGCTTGTATAAATGCTTTACCATAATGAGTATGACTTTTAGTAACACCCTAAAATACGCATGCTTGCGCAGACTGCTTCTTTCGTTTGACAACAGAGCTTTGACAGTCTCCCAGGCTCTCTCTGGAACCTGATTTACTGGACACAAATCCACACTGCTCCACTCTAGCTGTGCAGCCTTGGGTAAGTGTTTATTTTCAGTTTTTCTTGTATAAAATGGGCATTAGCAAGGCTTTTTTTTTTTTTTTTTTGAGTTGGAGTCTCACTCCATCACCCAGGCTGGAGTGCCGTGGCACACTCACGGCCACCCCAGCGTCGACCTCCTGGGCTCTGGCGATCCTTCTGCCTCAGCCTTCCAAGTAGCTGGAACTACAGGAGTGCGCTACCACGCCTGGCTAGTTAAAAAAATTTTTTAAAAATTTATTATAGAGAGGAGGTCTCGCCAAGTTGCCCGGGCTGGCCTCAAACCCGCGGGTTCAGGCAGTCCACTGGCCTCAGCCTCCCAAAGTGCTGGGATTCCAGGCTGAGCCACCGAGCCCGGCCGCAAGACTAACTCTTAAAAATGCTGTGCACACCGAATGGTGCCATACATAAAAACACATGGTACAGAAAAGATGTCAGCCATGTTCATTTCTTTTGACATCTCTTATTGGCATTAGTATCACTGTAGGCATGAGGAACTAGACTATAGATTAAAGTTTATTCACAAGCAATAACAGGTGGAGGATGTTGTTTGTGAGTGTACTCGTTTCTTGGGGCTGTGCTAACAAATCACCTCCACTTTCATGGGTTTTAACAACAGAAATGTACTATTTCGCAGTTCAGAAATACAAATCCAAGGCCAGAAGTAAGAAACCAAGGCCCAGGCAAGACCCGGATACCTGTGAGGTCTGTAGAGCGGAATCTTTCCCTAACTCTTCCAGCCTCTGGTGGGTCCTGCTTTAATTGGTTTGTGGCAACATAACTCTAATCCTTGCCTCCAAGTTTCCATGGCCTTTTTCCTGTGTCTGTCAAATCTCCCTCTTCTTTCTGTTACAGAGACACGAATCATTGAATTTAGGACCCATCACAAATCCAGGATAACCACAACTTGAGATCTTTAGCCTAATTATAAAGGCATACACTCTACGTCCCCATACTGGATCAACGTAGCAGCTCGGGAGCCACACAGCCTTTGTTCAAACCTAAGCCTCGCCACTTGCAAGTCCCGCCCTTGCTGTGCCCAGTTCCCTAATGCTTAAAGTCAGGAAGCAATAGCTCCTCCTCCTAGATTGTGGGGAGGATTAAATGAGGAAGTACAGGTTTGGCTCTTACAACAGTGTCAGGCACTGATGAAGTCAAGAACAAACATGGACCTTCTTATCATTATTATCATACCAAAATTGACTGTTAGTGCTTCCTGCCTTTGCTTTTTTTTATACACAATTCAAGTGACTGGGTTTGGAGGTGAACAAACATCAGGAGAAAAATAATAACTCCAGCCATACTCATAAAATGGCTCAGGTTCGGAATAGGGAACATCCCTAAGCCAAGGAAATTAGGTACTAGGTGGTCTCAGAACTAAAGTATAAGTCCATCCACATGACAGCCCCAACTGGGCAGCTTCAGGGAAATTACAGACGCCCAGGAGAGGGGCAAGCACGTCTCTTCAATGAGCCTTGCACTGAGACATCACACGACATCTCCACGTCCCAGGATTTTAGAGAAGGTCATGACATGCAAGTGGTGTCACGACATACTTCTCTCTGCCCTCCCCCAAATGAAGCCCCTGGAATTGACAGCAGGCTCCTCTGTTTACCCACCTAGTTAGCCAAGCAGTGAGTGCCACAGGGGAAGGAAGGAGAAGGGACTTCATGAAACCACCCAGCACTCAGCACCACAGTTTCCAGAGGGAGAGAATCCTGACACAGTGGGATTCAGGGAAGAAGCTGACTGGGCCCCAGGAACAATCATTACAAGCAAAGAAAACACCTGCAAAGTACTTTCCCTGCGCAAATAACAACAATAACAGTAAAGGAAAATAAACACATGCCCAGCACTTGAAATTAAAAAATCAGATGAAACTCTAAATAATGTGCACCCCTCAACCAATAAGGGATTGGGGCAGCTGTCTGGACATACCAAAACTAATAAGCACTGTCTTCTTTGACTAGGGTGGTCTATATCTGGTTCTAGACACAAAGGACGGCCTAAATGGGTAAGTTGGAAAGAAATACAAAAAATTAGACTTAGACAAATAAGAAGATGTCTCATGTTCAGGATAGGTTGAGATACTGTTTTAGGCAAGTTGTCTCCAGGGAAACATTAAGGAGTTGAGTACATCAGGGTAAAAAAAGGGGGAAGGGGGTGACATTTGAAAATGAGTTACTGCTCCTTACAGCATATAAACTGAGGAAACAGGTGTACTGTTTCAGTAAGTCTGTAAGACAGTACACAGGACAAGAAGGCAAATATGGCAGGTCTTATTTTTGAGATGGGGAACAGTAATTTGTTATCATTTTTTTTCCTTTCTTCTTATGCCATGAGATAGCCAGGTGTTTAGAGATGAAACCCATATCTCAAATTACTACATTTCATGTACAGGTAAATTCACGTATAATGAAATTACAAAGAAATGTTTAAAAATGGAAAACTCAGGTGTAGTGGCGCATGCCTATAATCCCAGCACTTTGGGAGGCCAAGGTGGGAGGATTGCTTGAGACCAGGAGTTTGAGACCAGCCTGGGCAACATGGCAGAATCCTGTCTCTACAAAAAAATAAAACATACCTGAGCATGCCGGCACATCGTGTAGTCCCAGCTATTAGGGTGGCTGAGGTGAGAGGACGGCTTGAGTCTAGGAGTTTGAGGCTGCGGTGAGCCATGATCATGCTACTGTACTCCAGCCTGTGTAACCAAGTGAGACCCTGAATCATAAAGAGAGAGAGAGAGAGAGAGAGAGAGAGAGAGAGAGAAGGAAACCCAAAGTCTACATTGTGACTACTTCTGGGTAAGTAGGAGGCTAATGCACTCAGAGAGGACTGCAGTGTGACCCTCAACTGCTTATGTCATATTTTATACGTTAACATGAGTACACAGAAGGTTCTTATATTCTATAACTTTTGTATGTCTGAATTATTTCATAAAAATTAG
>NW_006965392.1:0-464 GCF_000164805.1 Carlito syrichta
GGCCAGTAACTGGGGCAGCCATCACAGAGGAGGGAAAGTAAGTGCTATATGCATTACAAAGGAGGGCTAGACACTGGAGTATCTACCACAGAGTAGGCATATTAACTGAGGTATGCACTACAGAGGAGGACCAGTCACTAGGGCAATAATAACAGAGGAGGGGCAGTCACAAATGCATGCATCAGAAAGGAGGGCTAGTCACAGGGGTATTCATCACAGACGAGGACTTGTACTTGTGACACCTGTCACATAAAAGGACAAGTAAATAAGCCACCAATCATGAAGGTCCATTCACTCTGACATCCATTAGAGAGCAGTAACTGTCACTGGGGTACGCATCACACAGGAAGGCCAGTCATGAAGATGCCCATCACATAGGAGGGCTAGTCACTGAGTCAATCATTAATGAAGAGGTTCAGTAAGTGAGACACTCCTTACAGACGAGGTCTAGTAAATGGAGAAAA
>NW_006965393.1:0-1015 GCF_000164805.1 Carlito syrichta
CCATCTTTCAGGACCTCTATGCCCAAGGATGAGGCCTCCTTCCCCAATGATATCTGTCTGTTCACAATGATCCCCAACTGCATACACAAATGGATGCTCTTTTTTTATTTCCTTATGTTTTTTTCTTAGTGGAGTCTCACTCCAGTGCTCAGGTTGGAGAGTGGTGGCACACTTATGGACACCACAGTCAATCCCTGCCAGGCTCCAGCGAGCCTCCCCCATGGCCTTGCCAGGAGCTGGAATGACAGGTGTGCACCACCATGCCCAGCTCATTTGGGATGGAGGTTAGAGGCAAGGTCTCACTGATTTGCCTAGGCACATCTTGTTTCTGTTAGCTCGGGTTGACCACTGATCTCGGCCTCCCACAGCACCGAGATGATGAGGCTGTGGCCCAGAGCCATGCCTCTATCCTTCTTTGAAAATGAACCAAAAGGGCGGGAATGGCAGTCAATGCCTGGAATCCCAGCGGTCTTGTATGCCAAGGCAGGAGGTTCCCAGGAGCCCAAGGGCAGGCCAGGCCAGGCAGGGACTCTGCACCCATCCAAATAGGGCCTCTGGGGTCGTGGTGCCCCTCATCTCAGCTACTCCAGAGGTTTAGGCAGAAGGATCACAGAGCCCGCGATTTCGAGACTGGTGGTGAATGACGATTGTGTCCCCAGGCCCCATCCTGGGTCACAGAGACAGACCCTGTCTCCAAATCATCAGAATCGTACATAGATTCTTAACTGCACGTGGTTATGGTTAGTTCACAGGAAGACTGGCTTTAGAGCCACTAAAAATGGGATTGGGGGAAGAAATGTCCCTGGGTTTGGGATGTGTCCCTGGACTTTCTTGGTGGAAGGTCTTCATTGCCGAGTCGAAGGGTCGGCCTGTCTGGGGCACATTTCTCACATCAGAGAGAAGAGCCAGCAAGAACCCGGCCAGGGATCCTTGGGAAATCCTGCACCAAAGCAGGATCAGCTATCAGGGGTTAGGGGCTAGAAGATGCTGAGCTTTTGGGACTCTCACAGGTGTT
>NW_006965394.1:0-3684 GCF_000164805.1 Carlito syrichta
GAGAGCTAGTCAATGGGACTCCCATTACAGAAGAGGACTTGTCACCTATCACAGAAGAGGGTCACTCACTAGGATACAAATAGTGGAGAGTTGCCAGTCATTTGCACTCCAATTACAGAAGATGGCATCACTGGGGAACCCATCAAAGGAGGTCCAGTCACTGGGCCTTCTGTCAAAAAGAAAGCTGGTCACGGCGGCACTCATTTTTTTAGGAGAACTAGTAAATAGGACACCCATCACAGAGGAGGGTTAGGCGGGTGACCAATATGGAGGAGTGCAAGTCACTGGGGGCACCAATTACAGAGGAAGCCCAGTCACTGGGGCACCTGTCATAAAGGAAAACCAGTCACTGAGGAACCCATTACAGTGAGGACCAAACAATGGGACACGCTTTACAGAAGAGGACTTTTCATTCCAGTACACATTATAAAGATGGTCAGTCAATGGGGTACCCATCATATATGAAGACTAGTCACTGGGGCATTACAGGGAAGATCCAGTCACAGGAGGACACATTATGAAGGAGACCTAGTCACTGGGACACCCATCACAAAAAAGGAACCCTCTCGAGGGCACCGATTATGGAGGAGACCCAGTAACTGAACCCCCCCCAAAAAGAGGGTTTGTCTCTGGGTATGAAAGAAGGTCTGTCACCTAGGCACCATTACTGAGGTAGATCAGTCACTGGGTCATTTTTTCACAGAGGAGGACCAGTTTCTGGGACATCCATCACAGAAAACAGGCAGTAACTGAGGCACCCAATGTAGAGAAGATGAGTCAATGAGGCAACAATCACAGTGAAGAGACAATCACTTACACATATTACAGAGGTGAACCAGTTACTGGGGCACCTATCAAAAAACAGGACAAGTCACTGGGATGCAAATTATGAAGTTGGTCCAGGAACTAGAACACATATCACAAAGAAGGGGTAGTCACTCAAGTATCCCATTTGGAGGAAGAGCAGTCACTGAGGCATTAATTTCAGAAGAGGTCCAGTCAGTGGAGCACCTATTATAGAGGAGGCAAGGACAACGTGACACCCTTTATGGAACCTGGGGCATCCATTACAGAAGAGGTGTTGTCACGGAGGCACACATTTTGGAGATGACCAAGTTAATAGGACACCCATCACAGAAGAGGGCTAGTCACTGCGTTATCCATCTCCATGAATGGTCAGTAATTGGGGCACCAAACACAGAAGGATCCTAGTCACTGGGAAACACAACACAGAGGAGGGCTAGTTATTTGGGCACCCATCATACATGTAGGTCAGTCATTAATGCACCAATCATAACGCACGTTCAAATACTGAGCACATATTATGGAGGAGGCCCATTCAGTGGGACACCCATCACAAAGAAGGCACAGTTAATGTGGCATCCACTATGGAGACCCAGTAAGAGGGACACACATAACAGTCACAAAGGAAAACATCACAGAGAGGAGCTAGTCACTGGGACACCTATCACAGAAAAGGGCTTGTCACTTTGGCACCCATCACATAGGAGGGTAAATCACTGGGACATCTATTACAGAGAAGGTCCAGTCACTGGGGCAACTATCACATATGAGGTCTAGTAACAAGAACACTCTTCACAGAGGTCAATTCGCTTGGATACCTATTATTGATTAGGTCCAGTAAGTGGGACACCAATCACAGAAGAGGGCAAGTCACTTGGGTAGCCATAATAATGGGACACCAATCATTGGAACACCAATCATAGACAAGGCCCAGTCACTGGGACAAACATAATGGTAGAAGGCCAGTTTCTGAGGCAATAATTATGGAGTAGTCCCAGTCACTGAGGAAACCTTCACAGAGGAGAGCCAGTCTCTGGGACACCCATTCTACAGGAAGTTCAGTCACTGGGGCATCTATCACAGAAGAGAACCAACACTGGACCTCAATCACTGAGGAAGATCAGTCACTTGGGCACCCATCACAGAGGAGAGCCAGTCAATGGGATATAAACTATGTAGAAGGATCAGTTAGTGAAACACCCATCACAGAACACGACTAGTAATTGGGGAAACCAAACTTGGAAGAGAGTCTGCCACTGGGGCACCAATCACAGAGGAGGTTCAGTCAGTAAAGCACTTATTATGGAGGCAGCCAAGTCACTAGAACACCCATTACAGGGGAGGAACAATCATTGGGGAACCCATTATGGAGGAGGCCCAGAAACAGAGCACCCACACAAAGGAGAGCAACTCACTCGAGCACTCATTTCAGAGGTGGTTCACATACTAAGACACGTGTAACAGTAGGGTTAAAACTATGGCACCCATTTCAGTGGTTGGCCAGTCATCAAAGAGGAGGCCCAGATGCATTGGTATGCATAATGGGGGTCCATTATCTGTGACGCCCATCATGGAGGGCGGCTAATCAATACAAAACCTATTTTATATGAAGGTTAGTCACTGAGACATCAATCACAGTGAGGAACTAGTCACTGAGGCACACATTATGGAGGAAAACCAGTAATAGAGACACTCATCACAAAGGGGAATCCATTTTGGAGAAGGCCCAATAAGTGGGACACCTATCTCAGAAAAGGGCTATTCACTAGGTCAACATTATGGAGGAGGGCCAGTCACTGGGCACCAATAACAGTGGAGGCACATCACTGGGGCTCCCATAGAGGATGAGAGCCCATCATTAGCACATCAAAACAGAAGAGACCCAGTCACTAGGACTTCGAACGCAGAGGAAAGCCAGTCACTGGAGCTCCTATAGAGGTCCCATCACTGGCATCATTATTATGGGTGCACAAGTCATTAGCCCTCCTCTTTGATGGGTGTTCTTTTATTGACTGGGCCTCCTACATAATGCGTACACCGGTGACAGGTCTTCCTCTTCTATACCATCATAGAAGACATGTCACTGCAGAATCCATCACAGAGGAGGTCCAGTAACTTGGGCACCCATTAGAAAGAGCATAGCCAGTTATTGAACCACCAATCTCAAAGGATGTCCAGTCACTGGGGCACCCATTATATAAGATGCCCAGTCATTGTTACATTCATCTTAGAGAGGACTAGCCATAGTAGCACCTTTCACAGATGAGCCTCAATCACTGGGAAACACATAACTGAGAATAACCAGTCAGTGTGGCATCCAACACAGAGGAGAGCAAGTCACTGGGGCACACATCAAAGAGAAGATGAGTCACTGGACAGGCACAGTGTTGGAGCAATCACTAGGGAACCCATCCAAAGGAGGACAGCCACTGGGGTATCAATGAGATATGAGGACCTATCATTGGAAACCAATCACAAAGCAAGGCCAATCAATTAGGCATCAAACACAGAGAAGTCCCAGTCACTGAGTCGACCATCACAGGGAGTAATCAATACTAAGGCAACCATTACAGAGGAGTGCCTCTCAATTGGACACCATCATAAAAGAGCATCAGTCACTTGGGCATGCATCACATTTGAGGTTTTGTCACTCTTTCTTCCATAACAGAGGAGGGCCAGATTTTGGGGGACCAATTATGGAGGTGGGTTGTGCACTGGTACACCCATCACAGAGGGACACCTGTCACAGTGTCCACTCTCACAAATGACCAGACACTAGGACACCCATCATGGAGGAGGGATACTGACTGTGACATCTATAATAAAGGAGGGTCAGTCATGGGTGCATCCATTATTGTGGAGAACCATTCACTGTCATAG
>NW_006965395.1:0-9000 GCF_000164805.1 Carlito syrichta
CATTTTTTTCTAAAATGTCACGATGCTTTTTTCCATGCTAAAGGACTTTCATGGACTAACAAGATTCCATACTGGAGAGAAAATCTACAAATGTAAAGAATGTGACAAAACGTTTAATTGGCATGCAAGTTTTATTCAGCATCAGAGAGTCCACACTGGAAATAAATCTTACAAATGTGAAGAATGTGACAAAGTCTTGTGCACTAAAAAAGGATTTATTGGACATATGATGATCCATACTAAAGAGAAACCCTACAAATGTGAAGAATGTGTCAAAGCCTTTTGCAGTAAAAGAGGACTTATTGAACATATGTCAATCCATACGGGAGAGAAACCCTACAAATGTGAAGAATGTCACAAACACTTTAGTAGGTATTCAGGTCATCTTCAACATTGGAGAGTCCATACTGGAGAAAAACCGTACAAATGTAAAGAATGTGGCAAAGTCTTTGGCACTAAAACAAGCTGTACTGAACATATGCATATTCATACTGGAGAGAAACCCTACAAATGTGAGGAATGTGACAAAAGCTTTAGTAGGTACTCAGATCATCTTCAACATCAGAAAGTCCATACGGGAGAAAAACCCTACAAATGTAAAGAATGTGGTAAAGCCTTTTTCACTAAAAGAAGCTGTACTGAACATATGCATGTCCATACTGGAGAGAAACCCTACAAATGTGAAAAATGTGACAAAAGCTTTAGTAGGTACTCATATCATTTTTGACATCAGAGAGTCCCTACTGGAAAGAACCCCTACAAATGTGAAGAATGTGGGAAAGTCTTGTGCACTAAAAAAGGATTTATGGAACATGTGAGGATGCATACTGGAGAGAAACCCTACAAATGTGAGGAATGTGGCAAAACCTTTGTCACTGAAAGAAGATGTATTGAACATATGGGTATCCATACTGGAGTGAAACCCTACAAATGTAAAGAATGTGGGAAAGCCTTTTTCACTAAAGCAAAATGTGCTGTCCATATGAGGATACATACTGGAGAGAAACCCCATAAATGTGAAAAATGTGACAAAGCATTTAATTGGTACTCAGGTTTTATTAAGCATCAGAGAGTACACACTGGAAATAACCCCGATAAATGTAAAGAATGTGGCAAAATCTTCTGCACTAAAAAAGGATTTGTTGTACATATGAGGTTTCATGCTGAAGAGAAACAGAAATGTGTGGAATGTGGCAAAATCTTTTTCTCTAAAAAAAACATTTGGTGAACATATGAGGATCCATACAGGAGAGAAATGCTACAAATGTGAAGGATGTGACAAACTATTTCACTCTTTTACAGGACTTGCTCAACATAAAAGAATCCATACTGAAGAAAAATCCTACAAATGTGAAAAATGTGACAGAGCCTTTCTGTGGCACAAAAATCTTACTCGACATCAGAAAACTCATACTAGAGGGAATCCTTGAAAATGTAAGGAATGAGACTGGGTTTTGTGGCTAGCCTGCAATCCCAATACTTTGGTACCAGGCTGGACTACACTGGCATGCTCATGGCCACTCAAGCATTAACCTGTTGGGCTCTGGTGATCCTTACACCTCAGCCCTCCAAGTAACCAGAACTACAGGAATGCTCTACAGTGCCTGGCTACTTTTTTTTTTAGTTTTTGTAGAGTCATGGTCTTGCCAAGTTGCCCGGACTGGTCTCGAACCTGCAGGCTTAGGCAATCCACTCACATAGCCACCCAAAATTTTGGGATTACTGGTTGAGATACCGAGTCTGGCCAGATATTCATATGTTTTATGGTGGTAAAAGGCAAAATAGATTAGGATATGCATATACATATATTTAATGTGTTCATGACATGTTAACTTGTGAAAACAAATAGCTTTGAGAAACACGTTGAATTTTCTTTTTTTTTTTTATTTGGAGTCTCACTCTGTCACCCAGACTGGAGTGCACTGGCTGCTTCCAGCCACCGCAGCCTCAACCTGCTGGGCTCCGGCGATCCTTCCACCTCAGTCTTCCAAGTAGCTGGAATTACAGGCATGCACTACCACACCCGGCTAAATTTTTTGATTTATTGTAGAGATGAGGTCTCACTGCCCAGGCGGGTCTTGAACCCGTGGGCACAGGCAATTCACACACCTCAGCCTCCCAAAGGTGTGGGATTACAGGCTGAGCCACCGAGCCCAGCTACATTGAGTCTTAAAAACAAAAAAATTAGCAGTACTTTCTTTTTATTAATTTTTATTTATTTATTTATTTTTTTGAGTTGGAGTCTCACCCTTGCCCAGATTGGAGTGCAGTGGCATGGCCACCGCAGCCTCGACCTTTTGGGCTTCAGTGATCCTTCCACCTCAGCCTTTCAAGTAGCTGGAACTACAGGCACATGCTAACATGCCCGGCTAATTTTTTGACTTATTGTAGAGATGAGGTCTCATCAAGTTGCCCAGGCAGGTCTAGAAACCCTGGACTCAAACAATCCTCTTGCCTTGGCCTCACAAAGTGCTGGGATTACAGGTTTGAACCACAATGTCTGGATGGCATGCCATCTTTTATAGGCAATTCTGCATCATGAACTTAAACTGGCAGGTAATACTCTAGGCCTAAGAGGCGGATCTGACAGTCATTCTTCAATTTCCTGCAGATCTGGCACTCTTCGGTGTTTTTAAACTCATGTGGACCCTGGGCACAGGAAAAACACTGAATGGCCTGGCCCAGGTTTTTCTCCTGTTTCTCATATTTTCCTTTGGTTTTGACAGTTTTAGGTATTGGAACCAAGTGAGTTTGTCATCTTGAGAGTGTCTGGAGGAAGAGGTATCTGATGGAAAGAGGACCACATTCCCATGAGACCCAGATCTTCTTAATGCCCCTGTCCTTGGGCAATTGCTTTTAATGGCATGAGTTCTCTTTCTTGGCACAATCGAGACCTACTTCCATGGAATCCCTATTCTTGGGGGGAATACTGGGCTTTCTGGTCTTTCCAAGCACTGGACTGGAAAGGATAAAGAAAATAGGAGGCTGGATATGGTGGCTCAAGCCTGTAATTCTAGCACTTTGGGAGGCCAAAATGAGAGAATTGCCTGAGCTTGGGGCTCATTGGTAAGACCTCCTCGTCTCTACAATAAATTAAAAAACAGGCTGGGTGTGGTGGCACTTGCCTGTAGTTCTTGGAAGGCTGAGATGGAAGGATCACCTGAGCCCAGCAAGTCAAGGCTGTGGTGGCCATTAATGTGCCACAGTACTCCAGCCTGGTGACAAAGTGAGACACTGACTCAAAAAAAAAAGAAAAAGAAAATATGGACATAACTTAAAACTACTCACATGGTATACTGGAGTGTTTTCCAGAGCTTTCCTCTACTCTGACATGGTCTAAGCATGACATTAGTAAAAATACAAAAAAAAAAAAAGCATAACACATGGAATAGAAAATATAAAATGTCAGGTCAGCCACCGTCTCTCACACCTATAATCCTTGCACTTTTGGAGGTGAAGACAAGAGGAACACTTGAACTGAGAAGTTCACAAGCCTGAGCAACATAGAGAGACATCATCACCAAGATACTAATAAAGAAAAATGTCTGGCTAATGTCTGAATAACAATTACCTTAAATGTACATGATCTAAAATAATCAATTAAAGACAAAGATTGGGCTGGGCTTGGTGGCTCATGCCAATAGTACTAGCACTTTGGGAATTTGAGGTGAGAGGTTTACCCAGGGATTTGATATCAGCCTGGGCAACTTGGTGAGACCTCGTCTTTACAATAAATCACAAAACCTAGTCAGGCATGATAACAATACAAATGTCAGGGTAAATTAAATAACAATTACCTTAATGTAAATGGTCTAAAATAACCAATTCCAGGCAAAGATTGAAAAAGAAGATTAACTAATATGACTATGTATATGCCCTCTAGAAGAAACACTCCTGGCTCACTCTGTAATCCCAGCATTTTGGAAGGTCAATGTGAGTGGTGTGCCTGACCCTGTAGGTTCGAGACCAGCCCACACAACTGGTCTGATGTCATCTCTACAATAAATCAAAACTTAGCTGGGCATGGAAGCACATACCTGTAGTTTCAGTTACTTGGAAGGCTGAGGTGGAAGGATCACCGGAGCCCAAGCAGGTTGACGCTGGGGTGGCTGTGATTGTGCCACTGCACTCCAACCTGTGTGACAGAGTGAGACTACCCCTTAAAAAAAAAAACTCTCCTCCTATGTAATAATAGATAGATTTATGGTATAATAACTTGAGTGAAAAAACAAGTATTAATCTAAAGAAACACAGGTAGTTTGTTAATATCAGATAAAGTAGATTTCGAGGAATAATTATTTGAGACATAAAGAAAAATTAAATAGTGATAAAAGGAGGTCAGAAATGATGCCTCACATCTTTTTTTATTTTTAATTTTAAAGAAGTGGGGTACAGTTCAGGGTTAGGTTTACATATGTTCATTATTCGGGTACCCTTGTGTATGGGATGTGCCGCCCCACCCCCCCAGCAGTTTCCCTCTACTGCCAATTCCTTTCTTATAGTATTATGTCAAATGTTCAAGGTCTGCATATGAGTGAGGACATATGGTACTATGTTCTTTGTTTCTGTGATAGATCACTGATTATGATAGACTCTAAATCCATCCACATTCCTGCAAAGTCCATAATGTTTTCCTTTTTATGGCTGCATAATATTCCATTTGTATATGTACCAATTTTCTTTATCCAGTTCAGTTTCGATGGGCAACAAGGTTGGTTCCATGTTTTTGCTATTGTGAATAGAGCTGCAACAAATATATGTGTGTAGGTATCTTTTTTGTAGAATAATTTGAGTTCCTCCAGGTATATTCCCAGTAGGGAGATTGCTGGGTCATATGAAAGTTCAATGTCTGGTTCTTTCACAAATCACCACACTGTTTTCCAAAGAGGTTGGACTATTCTGCATTCCCACCAGCAGTGTAGAAGCTTTCCTTTTTCTCTGTATCCTCGACAGTATCTGGTGTTACTTGATTGATTAATGATGGCCATTCTTAATGGGGTTGGTTAGGTGGTGTCTCAATGTGGTTTTGATTGGCATTTCTCTGATGATGAGTGAGGCTGAGCACTTTTTCATGTGTCTGTGAACCTCCCATATATCTTCTTTTTAGAAGTGTCTTTTCATATCTTTTGCTCACTTTTGAATGGGACTGTTTTGTTTTGTTTTTTTCCTTTCATCACATTTGAGTTTCCTTATACAACCTGGATGTTAAACTTTCATCAGATATATAGTTGGCAAATATGTTTTCCCATTCTGTGGGCTGTCTCCTTGCTCTCTTGATGGTCTTTTGCTTTTGTAAAAGCTTTTTAGTGTGATGAAGTCCCACTTGTCTATCTTATCTCATATGGCAAGGGCAGTTGAGATTTTGATCAGGAATTGGTTGCCAGTTCCAATTTCCATAACAATGACTCCTGCATTTTCTAAGAATATTATAGTTTGAAGTTTTACATTTAGGTATCTGATCCACTTTGAGGTTTTTTTTTTTTTTTTTTGAGTCAGAGTCTCACTCTGTCACACAGGCTGGAGTACAGTGGCACACTCACAGCCACTGCAGCCTTGACTTACATGGCTCAGGTGATTCTTCCTCCTCACCTTTCCAATAACTCAAACTACAGGTATGGACAATCACATCTGGCTAGTTTTTTGATTACTGTAGAGATGAGGTCTCACCAAGTTGCCCAGGGTTGACTCAAGCCAATGCACTTAGACAATCTTCTCATCTTAACCTCCCAAATTGCTGTGATTATAGGTGTGAGTGACCATGCCTGGCCCATTTAGATTTAATTTTTGTGTATGGTAATAGGTAGGGTTACCGTTTCAATCTTCTGCATGTGATCAGCCAGTTTTCCCAGCACCATTTACTGAATAAGTTCTCCTCTCCCCAGTGGTTGTTATTGGAGGCTTTCTCAAAGATGAATTTGGTTGAGAATTTTAGGTTTTGTTCCCAGAATCTCTATCCTGCTCCATTGGTCCATATGCCTACTCTTGTACCAATACCAGGCTGTTTTGATTACTGTAGTCTTATAGCAATGTTTGAAATCTGGAATTGTGATACCTTATGCTTTGTTTCTTTTGCTGAGATTTGTTTTGGCTATTCATGGTCATTTTTGTTTCCATATGAATTTCTGTATTGTCATTTCCATGTCTGAGAGTGATGTTGGTAATTCAATGGGTATTGCATCAAATCTGTAGATCTGTTCACCTTTGGTAGAACAGATACCTTAACAATGTTGATTCTTCCTATTCATGAGCATGGAATATTTTTCCATTCAATTGGGTCTTCTTGAATTTCTTTGAGCAGCGTTTTGTAGTTCTCATTGTAAAGTTTCTTTCACTTCTCTGGTTAAGAAGATGTTGAGGTTTTTTTTTTTTTTTTTTTGTGGCTATTGTGAATGGGATTGGGCTTCCAAACCCGACAAGATCCAACAAAAAGAGATAAATACAGACCAATATTCTTTATGAACATAGATGTACAAATTCTCTACAGGATTCTAGCAAATCAAATCCAACAATGAATCTCAAAATCCACCCACCATGACCAAGCAGACTTCATCTCCAGGATGCAGAGCTGGTTCAACATCGGCAAGACCATAAATGAAATTAAATACATCAAAGGTGTAAAAATAAAAATAAGAACCACATGATTATATCATTAGATGCAGAAAAACTTTTGATATAATCCAGCATCCCTTCTTGATAAAAATTCTCAAACAGCTAGGTATAGAAGAAATATACATCAAAATAGTTAAGTTCCATCTATGATAAATCCACAGCTAGCATATTGGTAAGGAACAGAAACTTGAAACATTTCCCCTGAAAACCAGAATGAGACAAGGCTGCCCACTCTCACCCTTTTTGTTAAACATTGTGTTTGAAGTCCTAGTTAGAGTAGTTAGACAAGAGAAGAAAATTAGGGCTATTGAAATAGGAAAAGAGGAAGTTAAGTTATCCCTCTTTGCTGACCATATTTTTTTTTTTTTAGAGTTGGTGTCTCACTCTGTCGCCCAGGCTGGGGTGCAGTGGCACACTGAGGGCCACTCCAGCACTGACCTACTGGACTCCTGCTGTCTTTGAACTTCAGTCTTCCAAGTAGCTAGAAGTATAGGTGTGCGCTACCATATCTGGCTAATTTTATATTGTATTGTAGAGACGAGGTCTCCCCAAGTTCCCCAGGTTAGTCTCGAACCCATGGGTTCTGGCAATCCACTCACCTTGGCCTACCAAAGTGTTGGGATTACAGGCTGAGCAACTATGCCTAGCCAATGGTATGATTCTATACCTTGAAAATCCAAGAGAATCTGTCAAAAAACCTTGTACTGATAAAAGACCTTGGCAAAATCTTGGGGTACAAAATAAATGTGCAGGCCAGTCTCAGTAGCTCATCCTGTAATCCTAGCACTTTGGGAGGTGGAGGCAAGGATTGCCTGAGTACAGGGGTCTGTGATCAACCTGGGCAATTTGGCCAGACCTCTTCTGTACCATAAAAATATCAAAAAATCAGTGGATCATGGGGATGCATATCTGTAGTTCCAACTTTACTTGGAAGACTGAGGTGAAAGTACTACCTGAGCCCAGGAATTCAATGCTGCAGTGTCCATGAGTGTGCCACTACATTCCAGCCTGCGTGACAGAGTTAGACTCCAACAGATAAATAAATAATTTAATAATAATAATGATAAATAAAAGAACGTTAAAGGGGAAGTCTCTAAAAAATCCAAAAATGCACTAAACTAAAAGACAATGAAAAGACAAAAGAACAAAATAAGTGAGACACAGTAAAAACCATGCACAAAAGAGACGTACAGGACTATAACTAAAATATTAGAAAACAAGTCTCTAAATAATGTAATCTCCCACATAAAAAATCTAGAAAAAGAACAGTAAATGAAACCCAAAAGAAGAATAAGACAGGAAATTATAAAAAGAAGAGATGCAAAGTTGAAAATACAAAATACTGACCGGGCACAGTGGCTCAGTCTATGATGCCAGCAATTTGGAGCTCAAGGTGGGATGATTGAGTGAGCACACTTGTTCGAGACCAGCCTGGGCAACATGGTGAGACATCGTCTTTGCAATAAATAAAAAAAATAGCCAAGTGTGGTGGCACACACCTGTGGTTTCAGCTACTTGAAAGGTTGAGGCAGAAGGATGATCTGAGCTCAGTAATCAAGGCTGTGATGACTGTGAGTGTGCCACTGCACTCCAGTCTGGGTAACAGAGTGAAAATCCAATGGAAAAAAAAAGAAAACAAGCACAGTTGTAGATGCTTAACTTTCAATTTTTAATTTTATCTACCTATCCATCTCTCAGGATCCATTAAATTCTATGATCTATATCATATACAGCCAACAGCTGAATAGAAGAAGATACAACACTATTATTCTATTCTCTCTGAAGCCTAGTCAATAGTGTCTGAAATCAGAATTTTTTAAAAAAATTTTATTGTAGAGATGAGGTGTTACCATGTTGCTTGGGCTGGTCTTGAACCGTTAGGCTCAGGCAATCCACTATTCGGAAGGATGAGGCAAACGATCTTCTGAGCCCAGATGATGCATGTCTGTAGTTCCAAGTACTTGGAAGACTGAGGTGAAAGCATCACCTGAGCCCAGCAGTTCAATGCTGTAGTGTCCATGAGTGTGCCACTACTTTCCAGCCTGGGTGACAGAGTTAGACTCCAAAAGATAAATAAATAACTTAATAATAATAATGATAAATAAAAGAACGTTAAAGGGGAAGTCTCTAAAAAAGCCAAAAATGCATTGAACTAAAAGACAATGAAAACACTACAGAGCCAGGCTTGGTGGCTCAGCCTGTAATTCCCTGACTTGGGAGGCTGAGGTGAATGGATTGCCTGAGCCCATGGGCTTGAGAACTGCCTGGGAAACTTGGCGAGACCTCATCTCTACAATAAATCAAAAAATTATCTGGGCATTGTAGCACGCGCCTGTAGTTCCAGCTACTTGGAAGTCTGAGGCAGAAGGATCGCCAGAGCCCAGGAGGTCG
>NW_006965396.1:0-404 GCF_000164805.1 Carlito syrichta
AGATCATTTGGGAGGAAGGCCCCAGTCTTGGGCCTAGAGTTCCCAAAAGATGGATGTTTGGCAGACAATTGGGCTGTGGCTTTGAGAGGCTGACGAGGTGGAAAACTGGAGGCTGGGAGTTTGAGACCAGCCTGGGCCATGTGTGAGACCTTGTCACTCCAGGAACACAAACACAGGAGTCGCTCCTGGTAGTCCCCTCAGTTCCGTCTACACGGGATCTGGCAGCCTTCATCCCAGGGTGTTCCTTTGACTCACCCCCACAGAAACAATGTGCAATGTCAGGCCATGCACCATGGCTAACGGCTGTCAGTCCTGCACCCTGTGAGGCCAAGATCGGAGGCAGCCTGAGCCCAGGGGAAGGAGACCAACCTGGATGACATGGAAAGACCTTGTCTCGGTGAGAG
>NW_006965397.1:0-365 GCF_000164805.1 Carlito syrichta
ATATGGGATTAGGGTTTCCCACATGTTAGGATGTATTCTTAAGGGGGAACCAGCAATCTTCGACTCCAGATTCCTGGGAAACTTCTGGAGGTATGAGTATTGGTATGTAAGAGTTTGTACTTCCACGTCACCAGAAAATGTCCGGACGTCTTCCTGATAAATAAAAAAAAGGAAATTGGGTTATGGGAGGTCTAAATCCATGAATTCTACTGGGCTCCATTATAAAGACTTACCTGGAATCTGGTCTTCTAGTTCTCCAAATTACTCAGAGCTAGTTGACACTAGGAATTGACAAGTGTCATTACAGATTCCCAGCAACCTTTTGGTCGTCTTGATTGTTGCAACAAAGAATCTATCCCTTAAAT
>NW_006965398.1:0-387 GCF_000164805.1 Carlito syrichta
CTACGAGGTAAACCTGAAGCCAGTGATCACATTAACAAACGGCAGATGATTGCGTGGATTCTGGAATCTGGCCTTACAGGACCCGGTGAAACAAACGGACCAGTAGGCCAGATTCTAAGATACAACTTTCAAGAGGCACTACAAGTTCCTGGGGATCGGTAATGCCCAATTTGTGGTATGCATATAGGACGTTGTTCTGAATAATATGAGAATCAGGAATCCCACATTCCAGATTAGCATTTTCTAAAGTCCCTGTCGATTCCTAGGTATGAGCACTGCCTTAAGACACGGATCATTTAGCAGAAGCACAGATGTTTGCAAGTTACGTGGAAACCGAGTTTCCTGGTTCCTCTTTAGTAAAGCGTGTAGAAATTTTCAAGGAACACA
>NW_006965399.1:0-322 GCF_000164805.1 Carlito syrichta
CTTCTTTGTCTCAGCCAGTGAGAAATTTCAGTTTGGGCTCGGTGGCTCAGCCTGTAATCCCGCGCCTTTGGGGGAATGAGGAGAGTGAATTGCCTGAGCCCGTGAATTCGCGACCCACCTGGGGGACTTGGTGAGACCTCATCTCTACAATTATCCCAAAATTAGCAGAGCGTGGTAGTGCTTGCCTGTAATTTTAGCTACTTGGAAGGCTGAGGGGGATGTATCGCCGGAGCACAACAGGTCGAGGTTGGGGTTGGCCGGAAGCGGCCACTGCACTCCAGTCTGAGCAACAGAGTGAGACTACAACTCAAAAATAAAAAAA
>NW_006965400.1:0-311 GCF_000164805.1 Carlito syrichta
CTGAAATAACTACCTAGCTGAATATCTTGATAGAAAGCCAACTTAAATAACTGAATTAACAAGCTAGCTATCTAGCTAGCCAGCTGACTAAACTAGCTGAAATAACTCACTAGATTGCTGTCTAGCCAGCTGAATTTACTAGCTTTTTAACTAGCTAGGGAGATGGCTTGCCTACTGACTTAACGAGGTGACTTAACTAGCTATCCAACTGGTTATCCTCTTGAATTAACTAGTTTATTAATGAGCTAGGCAGCTCACCAGCCAGTTGACTAATCTACCTGACTTAATTAGATAGCCAGTTGGATAGTCAG
>NW_006965401.1:0-405 GCF_000164805.1 Carlito syrichta
CTTGATTTTCCACCAAAGGCTGGCTGGGCAAATCCTGAATATGATATTAAAGCTGCAAAACCTGATTACATGATGGTGCCACTGGGTGACTGGGCTGTAGATGTTGGGACTTTAGCTCCCACTGGGGTTGCTGGGTTTCCCAAAATGGAAGAGCTTCTAGACTGCTGCTGCCTATCAGGTTCCAAATGCTGGCTTAGAGGCTTGACTTTTAACATTTGGTCCCCTGACTTATTTGTAAGCACTCTGGTGGAGATTTGGGCTCAGGCTCTGTTGCCTCAGTGTAGCCAGGCTGTGGACCTTAAGCCTTTACCTTTACTGGTTTCCTCAGAATGAAGGAGCTGCTAATCTGTTGCTGCCCATCAAGGGTTCCAAATGCGGGCTGAGAGGGATCTCTTGGATTAAATG
>NW_006965402.1:0-1522 GCF_000164805.1 Carlito syrichta
TTTCAATTCTGTTGTTCAGTGACAGGGAGCTAGCTTTTCTTCTGTTAGCTTAAAATTCTTATTCTTCCTTATGTAGATACTCTGACTTTGTTCAATTCTGAAGCTGGACTGGAGGTGGGAGTCAGTACTTTTTGCAGTTTGAGATTTAATTGAGGGGGGGAGCTGTGATTCAGACTCTATCTGAAGATCCTAGTATCCGCTGACAGGTATGTGGGCCTCCTGGAACCCACTTCCCACTGCCTTACAATCTGTCCATGCAGCGGGGATATATGTTTGCCCCATGAAAACAAAATGAGGTAAGAAAATGGAAAATAATGGAAAAAGGAAAGAGGAAGGTGGAGAAAGAGAAGAAGAAGAGGGAAAACAGACAGGAGTACCAACTGACAAATAAATAGAGAAACAGACAGAAAAAATTTAAAAAAACATAGACAATCATATAAACACACAAAACTGACAAAAAAAAAACAAAAACAAAACAAAACTCTATCGATGTACTGTTCCTCAAAAATACCCATACACAAACAGGAAATCTAAAAAGAGCAGCATTAAAATAGTAGAAACAGAGCCGCGGCCGGCTGGGTAGGTAGTTGGGCGCGCCCTCAGACGTTGCGGTGTGGGGGGCGAGGTGGCCACACCTGTGGAGCGGCGGGCGGAGGGAAAGTCACCCGGGTCCCGCCGCATGCGCTCTCAAGGTGGGAAACGGCGGGCTGCCGTGGCCCGGGGCAGGCGGGTCCCCCGGTCGGGCGCCGCGGGCCATAGGATTCCCCGTGCTTGAGTTCAGTGACTGCTGCCTCCACCGCCCGCACTTCCAAGAGACGCTCAAGTCGCATGAAGCGGAGCTGGAGAAGACCAAGAAATTCATCAAGGACGGGAAGTCGCTCATCGGCGCTCTCAAAAATTTGTTTTCAGTGAAGTAGAAGTTTGCAGATTCCTTAAATGAATTTAAATTTCAGTGCATAGGAGATGCAGAAATAGATGATGAGATGTGTATAGATATTTATGATTTGTGATTTGTTGGATCTGCAGACAAAGGACCCCCAGAAGGCTGACTGTATGTAGATTAAATTAAAGTAATAGGGAGACGGGGCAAGATGGCGACGGCATAGGTGAACTTGTGAGATTCTCTGAACGGACCAAGACTGCAAACTGCTGAATAGACAGACTGTAAAACAGAGGGAAAAGTGAACAAAACCAGAAGACCCTCATAAGGAAGAACAGGTCATTGCAGAAGAGAAATAAAAGCAACCCCACCTTCCCTCAAAAACAGAATTGAAGAGGGGGAGGGAAAGGGGTAAAGGGAGAAAAATCTACAGAAATGAAGAAAAACCAAAAGAAGACTATGGGTCTCTCCCAGACGCCTGGGAGAGCAGACACTGAGAAAATTGACTTTGGAATACAAACAATGCAAAGTCCCCAGAATGAAGGGTCTCAAAATGCAAATGCAGATATCAAAACAATAATGGAGAGACTAAAAAGAATTGAGGAGACACAAGAAGAAACTAGGAAGGAGCTGATATCTGAA
>NW_006965403.1:0-671 GCF_000164805.1 Carlito syrichta
CATTATTTTTCCAAGGAAATTCAGTTTTAATAGTACCAAAGGGTGGTATAAAGGTTTGAAACTACACACTGTCACTAAACAATGTTTATCTATCTATGTATCTATCTATCCGTCCATCCATCCAATCATCTCTATGTATCTCTCTATCTATCTATCTATCCATCCATTCTCTATCTATCATCTATTTATTTATCTTTTACATATCTATCTACTGGGGAGAGAAAGAGAGAGGAGAGAGAGAGAGAGAAAGAGAGAGAAGAGAGAATTAGAACTCAGGTTAGAATATACCCACCAGGTGGGGCTTAATTCTATCAACCCACATCCCACATTGTTGGTCTTACCTGAGACTACTGCTTGACAAGAACATGTTATGTGATGGAAAACAACTGTGGTAGCATACCCACTCAAAGTAGATGCTGGTTCTATGCACTGAAGTGTATCTTTCTTGATCACTTTGCCCCATTTTTCCTTTTCCTTTCCACATGCCTGGTTATTTTCACGAGGCTGATTCTGTCACAGTCTGGACCCTCCTTATGCTACTCCAAGGTGTCACATCAGTTGGGCTTTTGTTTTTCCATTTTTGTCCCATGTGGTAACCCAGTGCTTTGGTAAACTATATTGGTATCGAGAAGAGGTTCCATTTTACAGCAATATGTTCCCATCTCAACTTC
>NW_006965404.1:0-995 GCF_000164805.1 Carlito syrichta
CCTGTTCCTGTCAGGATTTTCTCTCAGATTTGTCTGTCTGTTAATCCAGCGAGGAGCTCTCCTTCTGGCTGTATCCTCCCCTGCTCTACTTCCTACCTGTGTCACCATCATGGTATGAATTCAGTCTAATTTCTGCAGAAATGGATAATTTTTCCTAAGGACAACAAGGTCTTTTCCAAAGACTCTGTGCCACTGACTTGGGGATGCCTCACTTGGCTCATCTAAGGCCTTTCCCATCTCATCACCCCGATCCTATTTCTCCTTTTTTTGTCTCACACATTAGACCTTCTCTGTAGCTCTGTTGCATTTTTTATGTATCACACTCAACACTTCTGACTTGTCCAACCTGTCCCCTCCTCTACAGACCTTCCCCTTCCACCTGGGGCCCTCAACTCCCAGGACTCTCTAGGACTTTAAGCTTCATCCCCAACATAGGCTCTCCAGGTGTTCAGAAATCTCAAGAGCCCCCAGCTACCTGAGGCTTGAAAAGCTCATGGTAAACAGGCTGATTGGAGATTTAAAAACAAACAAACAAACAACAAGCAAAAAATAAAACCCTTAAACTCCTTACAGTTTCTTTCTCATCATACCTGGAGCCTCCCTTGTTTAGGCAGGAGTTTCTCAAGTCGCTTAGGATTTGAAACATCAGAATTTGACATTTTAAATATTTTGTGTTTTTTCTCATCATGAAACAAACATCGCATAAAAAGTACCATCATTACTAGTGTGCAATTTAGTAGTGTTATATTGTTTTGCAACAGACCACTGCAACTTTTTTAATTTGCAAAAGTGACACTCTTTTCCCACTGAACAATAACTCTTTATTTTCTCCCCGCCACAAAACTCTGGCAGCCACTGTTTTTTTGTTTTTGTCTTTTATAACATAAAGTCATCATCTGAGTGCCTAACATTTGAAGAGGACTAAATAAATTAACGTTTATTCCTGTGATTTAAGATTACACAGTCATTAAAATAATTTTTCCTAAATAGCAAAT
>NW_006965405.1:0-817 GCF_000164805.1 Carlito syrichta
AATTTCTACTCAAGAATTACAGCATGGCTCAGAAAGGGAAAAAGGGTCTAGATAATAAAAATTGTGAGAGTTTGGAAATGCAAGTGTTAATAGGCATTACTTCTCTCCCTCTCGCTTGACAGAAGCTCCAGAAACTGGCTGTTCACCTTTTAAATTCAGGGGTCTCTTGCTTCTCTTCCTATCAGGACCTTTGATAGCCTCACTGAGTGCAAATGGCAGGCCAATGTTCCTTTCATGATCTGAACCTGTACTCAAGCCTGTGAGCCAAGTGGTATGGAGGGCGCATGCAGTTCTGACTCACAGATGACAGCCCCAAAGTAACTGAGAGACTTTCAGGGCAGCCTGTACTGGTTCCCACTGGCCAGGCTTTGAACTTTCCAATTTTTCTTGTTGATTCGGGCCATCTTTCTTTTCTCCTTTCTCAGAGAACTGCCTGCCTTCAAGATAGTTGCAATGTGTGCCAGTGCCAGTCTAGAGGAGACAAGATTAACTGCTCTCTCATCACAAAAAGAAAAACTTGAAATTTTGATGTTTAGAGAAAGATGAACTGGTGAAATACAGCCAGGATGCTTTCTCCAGTCTTTATTTTGGAGTGAAAAATGCCTAATACGGTTAGACAAAAGCTCATTTACTAGGGCACCTCCTTGCTGGGAGTTGAACTCTGAATCTCAATCCCTTTGCCTTGCAGACAACTGAGGAACCTCTTGGATACGGTGCATATGTATTAGAGTCCTACTTTCCCAGTAAACTTTCTATCCTTGGGCTAATAGTTGAACATCTCTTTAAAATAGAGAAAGTAATCTCCACCCTGCCCATA
>NW_006965406.1:0-983 GCF_000164805.1 Carlito syrichta
AATGTAGGTAGGCATTCTCTAGCTCAATAAAAGTCTTTTTAGCATTTGGGACACAAGCTCTTTGGTCGATTAGCCCCAGTAAGTGGTGATGGTATGCCGTGTAAGCCAGCCATACCTTGCTAGCCAGACAATCTCTGTTAATGTGTCTGACTTGACCACAGTTAAAGCAAGACTGTAATGAGACATCCTTTTGCTTATTACTTATATACTTTTGTTTATATTACTTATATATTGTTTATATTGCTTATATATTACTTATATTATTTATTTTACTTATATTACTTACACATTAATTATATACTTTTGCTTATATTACTTATATATTACTTATTTATATATATTGTTTATATTAATTATTTTACTTATATACTTTTGCTTATTATTGCTCGAGCTCCCTGTATCCTTATAAGAAAGGAAAAACGTAACTAAGTCCAGGCTTTATTTTAGTATTCTCAACTTTTAAAGGAAAACCTTAGAAAGAGGTGCAGTAACATAGTTAGGATATTTCTGCTCATGATATTTCACCATCTGCCCCGTTAGTATCTGGATAGAACTGTACAGGGAAGCAAGCCATAAAGCTGAAATCTCCCTCCTTTTCTGCCTCAGCTCATGTAGCCTGCATTGCAAAAAGTAAAAGGGGGGACTGAATTAGATTTTATGACCTTAGCATTAGAAGGAGAAATCGGTTTGGGTGGAAGTATGGAGTTAACAATATGCACATTCTCATGATACTTAGCAGCCTCCTCCTCCAGATCAGCTGCATCCTATGGGGATAATTTGTCATCATACTCAGGAGGTGCAGAGGCAGCAGTGAAAAGAAAAGGTTCTTCATCTTCCTCATCATCAATGGCAGTTTTCTTTCATGGAAATGTCTCAAAATCATGCTGTGGATCTAAAACATATCTAATTAAGTTCCACAAGGAAAAGGCATGGGGGGGACATTTTTAGGCCCATGATGTAAATAATATAACCATAACTCCTAC
>NW_006965407.1:0-688 GCF_000164805.1 Carlito syrichta
CCAGCTAGCTAGACAGCTAGATAGCTTGTTTGCTAGCTAGTTATGTCAGCTAGATAGCCAGCTAGTTAGTCAACTAGCTTGTCATGTCAGCTAGCAAATCAGCTAATTACTTAGCTAACTAATCGGCTATCCACTCAACCAGCTGATCAGATAACTAGTGGGCTCGCTCCCTTTCCATCAGGTTAGCTAAATATTCTGCTCACTCTCCTGTCAACTGGTCAGCAAATCAGTCGGCTTGCTTGCCTGCCCACAGGTCAATTACTTGTCAGCTCACTCGCAGGACAACACGTCAGCTAACTAGTCGGCTTGCTTGCCAGGCAGCTCACTGTTCAGTCAGCTCACTGGTTGGCTAGCTCGCTGGCTGACTAGTTAAGGCAGTTCTCCCATTGGCTCACTTGACAGCTGACTAGTTCAGTAGGCTCGCCAGTCGGCTCAGTCGCTGG
This sequence comes from Carlito syrichta, assembly GCF_000164805.1. Lineage (NCBI taxonomy): Eukaryota > Metazoa > Chordata > Mammalia > Primates > Tarsiidae > Carlito > Carlito syrichta. The sequence goes on from NW_006965407.1 coordinate 444, forward strand.
TCGACTAGTTAAGTATCCTTACCTGTCAGCTCACTAGCCAGCCGATTAAAGTCAGTTGACCAATCAAGCTCACTCACCAGCCGAATAGTTAAGTCAGCTGAACAGTCGGCTTGCTCACCGGCCGACTAGTTAAGTCACCTGAATAGGCAGATCACTTACCGGCCGGCTAGTTAAGTCAGCTGACCAGTCAGCTCACTCGTTGGCTGACTAGTCAATTCAGCTGAAAAGTTGGCTAAACTGCCGGT
>NW_006965408.1:0-5301 GCF_000164805.1 Carlito syrichta
ACACTGAACAATTATCAGAATACTATAAGAAAGTGATTGATAGTAGTGGGACACTGCCATAGAGGGGGATGTAACATCAATAAGGGTTCCCAAGCTTTACATGTACAATGACCGCTTATGACCTAACCCTGAATTGCACCCTACCTTTTATTTTATATTATTTTTTTGAGTTGGAGTCTCACTCTGTCAACCAGAGTGGAGTGTAATGGTACACTCAGACTAACACAGTCTCACCCTGCTGGGTTCCAGTGATCCTTCCATCTCAGCCTTCCAAGTAGCTGGACTACAGGTGTACGCTACCATGATTGGCTAATTTCTGATTTATTGTAGAAATTAGGTCTTGAACCCGTGGCATCAGGTAATCCACTCCCCTCAGCCTCCCAAAATGCTGGGATTACAGGCTGGGCCATGGAGCAATGTCATACCCTACATTTTAAAAAGAAAGAGAAAACCACCGAAACCCAGTGTCCCTGGATGAGGAAAATGTCAATGCACAATTTCTGTTCTATTCTTAGGATTTCAAGTCATTTCTTTGTACAGAAATCACATTTGAATAGAAATGTAAAAAAAAAAATTTTTTTTTAGTTAGAGTCTCACTCCATCACCCAGACTGGAGTGCAGTGGCTGCTCCCGGTCACCGCAGCCTCGACCTGCTGTGCTCCGGTGATCCTCCCACCTCAGCCTTCCAAGTAGCTAGAACTACTGGCACGCACTACCATGCCCAGCTAATTTTTTGATTTACTGTAGAGATGAGGTCTCGCCAAGTTGCCCAGGCGGGTCTCGAAATGTAAAAATTAGTAGAAACATTGTGTCAGCATGTTGCAACATTACATCATGATCAAGCTCCCTTTATGTCAGGGACAATTAGGAGATTCAGCATTTGGGAATCCATCAATACAATTAGTCACATTAATAAAAGACACATAACCTTGTTAATCAATCAAAAAGAGATTAAGTCAATAATCCTCTAATCAGTTATCAATTGAGTTTGATATGAATTTACAAACAGCTGTTTGTGTTCTGAAGAAAACAAATTTTTTTGCAAACAATATTTAAATTGAATATCCATAAAAAGTTTGAAAGACGTTATCATCCATAATAAGGATTTGAAAAATACAAACAGTTTGATAGTGACTTTTAAAAAAAGACTGAGAATGGAATACTGGTGGGGGAGTGTGGGGCATTCCTCATCAACAAGCGTACCTGCATAATGGACTTTGTATACATAGTCCTGAATTGAACCCCACATCTTAAAAATAAATAAAGACTGAAAAATCAAGGGAATACATAGTTTTAAGGTAGAATAAGATATATATGCAGGCTGGGTGTGGTGGCACATGCTTTTAATCCAAAACTTTGGGAAAAAGAGGTGAGAGGATTGCCTGAGCCCATAGGTTCGAGAACAGCTTGAACAACTTGACAAGACCTCATCTCTACAATAAATCAAAAAGTTAGCCAAGCATGGTGCTGTGTGCTTGTAGTTACAGCTACCTGAGAGGTGGGGGGGAAGGATCACCTGAGCCCAGCAGTTCAAGGCTATGGGGCTGGAGGATGCTACTGCACTCTAGCCTGGGTGACACAGTGGGACTCCAACTTAAAAAAAAAGACAAAAAAACACAGTATCAGTCAAGGTTTGCACACTCTAAAATCATGACATTCCAGTAGAAAAAGAGACACTGCCCCTGACCTGGAACACATTTACCTGAGATCCAGCCATGTTTGCCACAACCTCCTCCAGCATTTCTTTTCGGGTGCAAGTATCTGGACAAGTCACATCTACATGTTGAAGATATGCCTTTATTTTTTTTTAATTAAATAAATGTATTTTATAAGTGTGAGTATCACTCCATAACCCAGACTGGCGTGAAGTGTCTCCACACAACTTATCACAATCTTGACCTCCTGAGCTCAACAGATTCTTCCACCTCAGGCTCCCAAGAATCTGAAACTACAGGCATGTGTGACCACTCTTTGCTAATTTGTATCATCTTTTATAGCTACGTGGATGTGCTATGTTGTCCAGGTTAGCCTCAAATTTCTGGGCTCAAGCAATCCTCTCCCTTCCGTCTCCCCCTACCACTGACCTGGATAAAAACCAAAGAAAGCACACACAACCCAAGACAAGTCTTTATGATGCAGACCCCTCATCTTCTCTCTTTTGATGGTCCTCTAAATAAAGTCACAGCCCCTGCTCCCACTCCTTATCTTGATTTTGGCTGTCCCACTAGGCAGAACCAGGTTTGGAACTGGTGACAGGCTGACAATGACCCTGATGATTTGCCCTAGGGATTTCCACCTGAATATTCTAGATCAGGCAACTGCGAGGCTGTCACCCAACAGCACCTGCCCGTGGCCGGCTTCCCCCTGCCCCTTCTCCAAGCCTTTACACCCAGGCCCCCGGAGACCCCAGACCACGAGACCTGACTGGGGCTTGGGGACTCACGACCCGCTGTTGGCCCAAGGGAACTCCTCAAAACTGTGCTGGAGCATCCGTTTACCTTTTAGGAGAAGAGAGGGACAGTTCCAGGACCACAGTCCCTTCCCCAGACCCCCCACAACACTCCTGGATCCCACACATCCGGAGAGTGGGATTAGCCTGGAGAGTCCTCCAGTGGGGCGAGGTTGCATGGGGAGAGGACCCTGGGGACCGGACCAGACCCAACCTATGCAGGGGCTACTGGGGCAGAGCCGACGGCGGGGACAGGCCCTAGATCAGAACTGAGGGAGAGGGCAGTCTGTCACAGTCGGGTCATCCGTGTCCATCCTGCCTCTCGGTCTCACACACACACAGATACTCACCATCTCCCGGCTTCTGGGTGTCCCAGGGTCTTCCCTATTGACTGCCCAGACCTGCACTTCACAGGGTGAAAAAGGAAGAATCAAAGAGATGCAGTTTTCTCCAAGATGACCCAGCACTTCCGCAGTCCCAGAGAACAATAGGCTTGGTCAGAGCCCGGAAGGCACCCCCTCACTTTGAGCTCCATTCTGATTGGGCAGTTTCTGAACTAGCATTCGCTGACTGGATAAGGCGACAGACCACCACACTTTTGATCTTGAATGACAGCAGATTCTGTGCAAAGGTGCTAAAGGAGGCAAGAAAAAAGAAAAGCACATTTTTGCTTATAGCATTTTGAGGTTGAATTGCCTCCCTACACCGGAAATTGGGGGAGGAGCAGGATTTGGCGCACATCGCGAAGCATGGTGGGAACTATGGTGCAAGAATGAGGCCTGGTGTCTGGGTCTTTGGGCTGCAGGACTCCATCCCAGTCTGGGGAGACAGCAAAACACTTCAACTTATCCTGTGGGTAGGTTCAAGGGGAGTACACATTCTTTGCCCTGCTGGGGTAATCCACATCCACCAGTGACATCTTGGACAAACTGGCCATTGCCACACCCAAATACTAAAGGAACAAGCCTCCTGAAAGAAGAGTAAAAAGTAAAAAGGAATAAATACATGAACAAATAAATAAGAAAAATTAAAGAAATATGCCCCCCAATGCTCCTGGATAAAAAAAGAGTGTTTGGTAAATCCTTCGGGTCCTCTCCCACTGTGGGAGTTTTTCTGTCCTCAATAAATCCTGCTTTAAAAAAAAAAGAGAGAGAGTGTGTAAGAGAAAAGAGAAATACACAAATGTGAGAAGTCCACAAACTCAGATGATCCCCTTGCGTATGAGAATGTTAAAGACTCTAGGCCAGGCTTAGTGACAGCTTGTAGACCCAGCACTATGGGAGGTCGAGGTGAGTGGATTGCCTGAGCCAGGGGTGAAAAACCAGCCAGGGTAATGTAGAGAGACCTTGTCTGTAAAATAAATCAAAAAAATTTACCGGGTGTGGTAGCGCGCAACTGTAGTTTTGGCTACTTGGAAGACTGAGGCGAAAATATCACCTGTGACCAGGAGGTCAAGGCTGCAGTGACCAGGAATGTGCCACTGTACTCCAGCCTGGGGGACAGAGTGAGACTCCAACTAAAAAAAAAAAAAATATATATATATATATATATATATTAAAGACTCATGCACTCAATGACCCTGGAACAGATAAGCTTCTAAAACAGGCTGCCAATGACATATTCTCTAGGATCCCCCAAGGACAATGTTGGTGATCTTGATGATGCCATGACTGAGTAAGATCTAAGAAATCATCTCCATCCATTAAGAGAAATCTGGATATTGTATCTCACTATTGTAAGAACTCATCTCTATAAGTTTGCAGAGAACTGGACATTCTCTATTGTACAAAGACAGCACTGTACTTGTCCACAGAGCAGGCTGCTGAAGGGGTTGCTGATAACTCATTTGAAAGAAGGATTTTTTTTCTCCTGAATACAAAATGAGATAAGGAAAAGAAACTGGATGATTTTCTGTACCCGCAGATTCAAAAATGGAGAATTCTGCCAGACCCTGTGCATTCGAGACCAGCCCAGGCAACTTGGCAAGACATCATTTCTACAAGAAAAATAAAAATTAGCCAGGCATCATAGCATACATCTGTAGTTCTGGCTACTTGGAAGACTGAAGGAGAAGGATCACCAGAGTCCAGCAGGTTAACACTGGGATGGCCGTGAGCTACACTCCTGCCTGGGCAACTGAATGAGACTCCAACTCAAAAAAAAAAAAAAAAAAGAGAGAGAGAGAATCCCAAGCAGCCAAATGAAAAAAAGGGGACAGACTACAGACTGTAGGATCCAGGTAAGGCCTATTCCTGCATAGGCCGGAAGTCTTCCCCCTTATGCAGCTCTGATGCCCATCTTGGAGCATCCTTGCACAAAATGAGGCCACATTTCCTATTTCTTGCCATAAAAGGAACCCACCAAGTATGGCAGACCTAAGGACCTGGCCTCCGGGGACCTCACTTGCTCAATTATCATCATTTCTATAATCTGGAGCAAGTATTATACCCTGAAATTTTAGCTCCAGTGCCATCTGCTTGGCCTCAAATTCTGCCTCATTTTTGGTCAGATAATGGACACTCAGGGCACTGGATTTCAGCAATTATTGCCTCCTTGAGTGGATAAGGTTGGTGACTGGTCTGAGGGTTTCTGCCCACCCTAGTTGAGTTGGCTGGCTGCTTTTCAATTCTAGTGACATCACTGGTCTGGGCCAGTTGGACATGAGTGGGGCTCAGGTACCCACACACTATGCCAAGAGTTCTCACCCTGCCTTGGGCCAAATCCTAGTTTTGGTCAGGGGCACATTTTTACTGTATAATCATCTTAGTTATCCCTAGTACACATCCTCTCCCAGAGGTCAGGTGAGGCCAGGTTGGGCCCCTCTGGGTGTAAGATTTATACCCTAAAGGAGG
>NW_006965409.1:0-674 GCF_000164805.1 Carlito syrichta
CGAGGCAGGAGGATTGCTTGTGCCCAGGTGTTCGAGACCAGACCGAGCAACATAGCAGAAGACCATGAAGAGGGCCGATGGGGTGGGCAGCTGCTGGGATGGAGAGCAGGGCGGGGCAGCAGGGACTTTAACGGGTGCGGGCCCAGAAATACCGGGGATCGGAAGGCCCCGCGGGTTCATCCAGTCCCGACGGGAAAGGTGACTTGGACAGACAGCCACTCCCGGAGGAAAGGGGCACTGCGGGGACGGGGAGCAGGAGCAGCGAAACCGACCAACGGACACTGGATCAGGCTGGGATGGGGCGGAAACACTTCCGGGTCAGGAGAGGGGGTGCTCTGAGAGACGCAACCCCTGGAGGACAGGATGGAGGTCCCTGGAGGTGACTTGGGGACAACGTCTGTGGCAGGGTTGTGGGAGGCAGGATCTGTGTAGTGAGGCCATTCTCCCCTACCCCCCCCCCACTGTCCGTTCTACAGACCACTCCAGAGCCCTGGGGTCCGAGGCTCCGGGGCGGTGGGAGTCAATAGCGTAAGAGGGCCCAGGGTGGGGGCCTGAGAGCGGCATCTCAGATCTCCCGGGTAACGGAAACCATGAGGGCCTCCATAACGGACACCATGAGGCCCTCCAGAGTGGGCAGAGGAGGCTTTCATTGTGACTCCGCTCTAGCCTCAGGG
>NW_006965410.1:0-744 GCF_000164805.1 Carlito syrichta
TCTTCCTTTTCTCTCTCTAAAGGAACTCAAGGAACTCAACCTCCTTCATGGGCCTTGGCCTTTTGATGGCCCTGATGACAACAGTTTGCTACTGCTTTCATGAATGATTTGTTGACTTGCTTATCATAATTTATCCTCCGTAGGACACTTCTTTGGTTATTCTCAAGGCCTCAAAAAAGAATCAAACAAGTCCTTTGCATTCAGGAGGCACCTGGGCCAGAAACAGCAATATGGATCAGCCTGAGTCTTTCATAGGGCTGTGCCTGCCAGTCCATGACTTTCTGTGATTCTCACCTGGGGCTTTCTTTCTCTTCACCCCTCCAACTCCTTCTTAATTCTTAGACCTTTGGTCACTGACCCCCTACAGACCCAGAGGATTCCTTCCTGCTGTCCTTCCGCCATGCAAATTGTCTCATCCAATGTTAAAGCAGGAGCTCCTGATGGTCTATTACTAAGTTTCATCTGGTCTCTCTTTTCCAGAATAAAATTTGATTTCTGATTAGAGATTCAAAACCCTTTTGCTGAACTGCATGACTGACTCTGGAGTCTTAGGCAGCCATGAACTCCTGAACTGAGCTTTTTTTTTTTCTCTCTGTGCCCTCTAGTTGAAGAAAGAGCTTACAAAAAATTCTTTTTCTTTTCCTTTGTGGGTTGCAACATTCATCAAATTTCTGCAAGACCAGTTTGTACTCTGGCTGCTCCTCTTGACTGAGCAAGAAACTGTTGTAAACATCTAAAGCCTCA
>NW_006965411.1:0-838 GCF_000164805.1 Carlito syrichta
CCAGCAGCTAGCAAGCTGACTTAACTAGCTAGCTACTAACATATACTGCTGGCTTGCCTGGTGAATTAACTACCTAGCTACCTAGCTCATCAGCTGGCTAACGAGCTGACTTAATTAGTTGACTTAATTAGCTAGACAGCTGGCTAGCCAGCTGACTTAACTAGCTAGCTACATAACTAGACAACTGCGAAGCTAGATGAATTAACTAGCTGGCTTAAGTAACTAGCCAGCTGTCTAGCCAGCTGAATTAACTAGCTTGGTACCTAGCTATACATCTGGCTAGCCAGCTGACTTAACTAGTTGACTTATCCAGCTAGCAAGCTGGCACAACTAGCAGACTTAACTAGTTAGCCAGCTAGCTACACAGCTAAATTAACAAGCTCTCTACCAAGGTAGCTAGCAGGCTAGTCAGTTGACTTATGTAGCTGACTTAATTAGTTAGACTGCTGGCTCTCCAAATGACTTAACAAGCTCACTACCTAGCTAGCCATCTGGCTAGACAGCTGACTTAACTAGCTGACTTAAATAGCTGGCCTGCTTGCCAGACAGCTGAATTAACTAGCTTGCTATATAGCTAGCCAGATGACTTAACTAGGTGAATTAAGTAGCTAGCCAGATGACTAGCCAGCTAACAAGTAGCAAGCTACCTAGCTAGCCAGCTGGATATTCAGCTGACTTAACTAGGTGACTTTACTAGCTAGCCAGCGGACTAGACAGCTGACTTAACTATCCAGCTGACCTAACTAAGGTGACTTAAGTAGCTAGTCAGTTGGCTAGCAGCTGACCTACTGTCTAGCTACCTAGCTAGCCAGCTGGATAGACAGCTGAGTTAACTAGC
>NW_006965412.1:0-751 GCF_000164805.1 Carlito syrichta
ATTCTTAGACCTTTGGTCACTGACCCCCTACAGACCCAGAGGATTCCTTCCTGCTGTCCTTCCGCCATGCAAATTGTCTCATCCAATGTTAAAGCAGGAGCTCCTGATGGTCTATTACTAAGTTTCATCTGGTCTCTCTTTTCCAGAATAAAATTTGATTTCTGATTAGAGATTCAAAACCCTTTTGCTGAACTGCATGACTGACTCTGGAGTCTTAGGCAGCCATGAACTCCTGAACTGAGCTTTTTTTTTTCTCTCTGTGCCCTCTAGTTGAAGAAAGAGCTTACAAAAAATTCTTTTTCTTTTCCTTTGTGGGTTGCAACATTCATCAAATTTCTGCAAGACCAGTTTGTACTCTGGCTGCTCCTCTTGACTGAGCAAGAAACTGTTGTAAACATCTAAAGCCTCAGCAAGTAGGGAATAAAGCTCCTTTCCATCTGTCTTTTCTGTCAACGTCTAGCAGACACAAACAAAACAGTGCTTTTTGCTACTTTCCCATTTCATTCTTCACGGCTGGGCTTCATGGTTGGGTCGGGGATGGGTTGAAAGCTTTTGCTTGCTCCATTCCACATGACTCCATTCAAGCCCTGCTTCTCCTGTGTGGCATCATACAGGCCCAGGTTCAAATCCTGGCTCTGTTGCTTTGTAGCTGAGTGACCCTGACAAGTCATTTCTCCTCCTCTATGCCTCAGTTTCCTTGTTTAAAAAACAGGAATGATATTACTTATTTACCTTGCAGACTTGACTGTGA
>NW_006965413.1:0-749 GCF_000164805.1 Carlito syrichta
CCAGGCAAGACTAGGATGTTGACCAAATGGAAAGCCTATGATGGCAGCAATTTGGGAGGACCAGTCCAAGAAGATGGCCCGAGTTGGATGGTTTGAGAGCAGCCTGGGCAATCTAGTGAGGAAAGAAAGAAAGAAAGAAAGAGAGAGAGAGAGAGAGAGAGAGAGAGAGAGAGAGAGAGAGAGAAAGAAAGAAAGAAAGAAAGAAAGAAAGAAAGAAAGAAGCTCATTCTCCTGTAAACCTTCTGCCCTCAGTTCTTCCTCCCCACCCCCTCACATGGGAGGGTCCACCAAGCTCCTCACCTTCCATCCCCAAATCCCCTCCAGTTCTTGTCCTCGAATAAGTGTGGGAATTCCCTTGGCTCCCTGTCCAGGTTCATGCTGGCTCTCTTCTCTTAGGTCAGAAATGTGCCCCTGGCAGTCTGACCCTCTGACTCGGCAACAAGGACCTTCTGCCAAAAAAACCCATGGACACATCCATCACCCCCACATTTCTTCCCCCCAATCTGATTTTTTCCTGGCTCTAAAGCCAGTCGCCCTGCAAAAAAAACACACGCAGTTGAGAATCTGTATGATTTTGATGTTTTTAGAGACAGGGTATTGCTCTTTGTTTCAGGCTGGCACCTGGGGACATGACCGTCATTCACCACCAACCTTGAAATCATGGGCTCTGTCAATCCTGCCACCTCAGCTCCAGAGTGCCGAGATGACCGGCACCTTTATACTAGACCAACTGTTTGAATGGCTGCAGA
>NW_006965414.1:0-889 GCF_000164805.1 Carlito syrichta
CTGATCAGAGGGTACCCATCAGAAGGTGTTGATCAGCGGGTATAGATCAGCAGGCACCAATCAGAGGGCATCTATAGGAAGGTATTGATCAGAGGGTATAAACCAAAAGACATCAATCAGAGGGTACTGATAGGAGGGCATCGTCACAGTTTATCCACAAGCAGGTATCTACCAGAGGATATCCATCAAAGGAAGTTTTTCAAAAGTTATCTGTCAGAAGACATCCATCAGAAGGCACCCATCAGAGGGCATCCATCAGAGAACATCCATCAGAGAGCATCAATCAGAGGGTGTATATCAGAGGGCATCAGTTACAGAGCATCTATCTAATGGTGTTGATCAGAGGGTACTGATGAAAGAGGGCATCCATAAGAGGGCATCTATCAGAAGCTATCCTCAGAGGACACCCAACAGCAAATAAGGAAATATTCATCAGAAAGTATTCATCCGAGGGCATCCTTTAGAGAACATCTATCAGGGGGCATTCATCAGAGGACATCCATCAGAGGGTATCTAGCAGAGGACATCTATCAGGAGCTATGCACAGTAGACATTGATCAAAGGATATCCATCAGAGAGCATTCATCAGAGAGTAGCCATCACAGGGCATTAATCAGAGGACATGTGTCAGAAAGGAGCTTCCTGAGGGTATCCACAAAGGACATCCATCAGAGGGCATCTATCAGAAGCTATCCTCATAGGACACCCATCAAAGGATATTTATCAGAAGGCATTCATCAGAGAACATCTATCAGAGAGCATCTATCAGAAAGGATCTATCAGAGGGTATTTGTAAGAAACTATTCTCAGAGGATACCCATAAAAGGATATCTGTCAGAAGCCATTATCAGAGAGTATCCATCAGAGTATATAGATCAAATGGCATCTT
>NW_006965415.1:0-778 GCF_000164805.1 Carlito syrichta
CAGGATTTATGTACAGTGCTCTGACAAAGCGGAAGACATGGGGGATTTTCATTCCCAAGAATTGAAGGAAGCAAGGTGTTCACACCTATCCAAAAATGTCTCCAGGGGTAAGTGGCCCTTCAAGAATCCACTGGGTAATGTAGTCCTTTTGTTTTCAAGCAGAAGTTATTGAGAGGACAGAAGAGCTCCCACAGTGGGAGGTCCCTGAGGTGGTTCCCCACAATGTAGTCTTTTATTACTATGATCACAGAGACTTGTTGGAGTTTGGTCATAGCACAAGCTAATAATATTTCATCACTTTCTTTGGTTTAGACACATCTGCATGTTTTTCATATTATTTTCCGGCCTTTGAGCCGTTTGTCTCTCAGGTTTTGAATAATGCTTCACTAACATTAATGTCAGTTTTCTAGAATTTTCAATTATCTAAATTTTTATATGAATGAGGAGCCCATATACTTCTTTATAAATCTCCATGTTGTTTTCGTTTATAAACATAGGGCTCCCAAAGTTCTCTTTTTGTGTGTTTGCATGATTTTCCAGGCTTGTTGATAAAAAGTATCAGATTAATCTGAGACATTGTTGCAGAGTACACCATTATGTCTTCGGTAGAGAAAATCCTCGGGGATTCAGTGGACATACACTTTGAAAAATAGAAATTGGTTTAAAATACAAGGGAAATGTGATTTTATATTTCCTTCCAATAGGTAGGGGAAACTTTGGAGTAGGGATTGCATATCTGTAAGTTTAAATTAAAATTCACTAGCATTAATACAGCGTG
>NW_006965416.1:0-818 GCF_000164805.1 Carlito syrichta
AGGTGACAGTCTTTGGGATCTAAAACAATGGTTTAAGGAGTATTATCAGCTGGGCATGGTGACTTTTACCTGTAATACCAGCACTTTGGGAGGCCGAGGAAGGAGGATTCCTTGAATCCAGGAGTTCAAGATCCACCAGGGCAACAGAGTGAGATGTTTTCTCTACAAAAATAAAATACGAGCCAGGTGTGGTGATGTGTGCCAGGAGTTTCAGACACTCAGGAGGTTGAGGCAAGAGAATCACCTGCATACAGGGGGCCAGGGCTGCGATGTGCCATGATGGCACCACTGCACATCAGCCTGGGTGACAGAGTGAGACCCGACTCAAAAATGAAAAGAAAAAAATAAGATGGGACTGTGTTGTGGGTAAACAAGTCCACAGGTGTCCATCATAGAATGTATGAAATGTGCTTGGCAGCAGCGAGAATCACAAACTCAGGGTAAGAACTTGATTCTGTGTGGTTTTGACACCTTGCTGAGGGATGGGAATAGTGAGCCCTGTGGAATCCGGACAGGAGAAGAGGCTACAGAGACAGGAGGACAGATCCACCATCTGGGCAGGCTCATGCCCAGGCATCTCTAGCTCATTCCTGAGCCTGCCCACAGGAAGGACCTCTTCTGGACCTTAGCTCCTTGAGCCCCTCCCTGCCTTTCCCTCGTGAACCTGAAATGTCCTGTCCCCTCACTCCACTTCTTACCCTTCCCTCGTGAGACTGACCCCTCACACACTCCCCACTTTAGCCTTCATGTTGCAGGAGTGCTGTGTGCTTTTGTATCGAGTGATAGTATCACGTATCTCCATTTTTTAGTTTTGCTTG
>NW_006965417.1:0-705 GCF_000164805.1 Carlito syrichta
GAGTCAGATCACGTATGAGTTGACAAAGCCATGCTAAGAACAGGAGACTTTACCCAGAAATCAGGAAACAATTGAAAGGTTTTCCTCAGGAAGTGATAAATGCCATGGGATTGTGTTTTAGATGCTGTGGTGGATGGGAAAAGAGTGAACTGGAAGATGCTAAGATAGACCCCTTCCTAGAAACTACAACATCAATAAAGAAAACTCAGAACATTAGCACTCACTTGAGGAAAGGAAAAGTGCCATTGACCAGTTGATCTGGCTTTATCACCATGGTCCAGATAGAGGTAGTGTTTCCAAGGTCGTTAATAAGCTGGCCTGAAGGATCTGTGAAGAGGCCCCCACATTTATCAGAGACTACAAACAGAAGAAAGGACATCGAGGTACTCCAGGGCTGCTCCAGGCCAAGAGGGACCATGTCACTCCTGAGTCCCCTATCCTGTTCATCCTGACTTCCTGATCTTCCAGATGAAATGCAATATGGAGAACCCACTCTGAGAATCCCACAAATAATATAGGTTGTTTGTTTTACTCTTCCCAGAGATATTTTAAAAAGTCATATCTAGTTTTGAAGTATAATTTGGTCTCGACAAGTGGGAAACAAGAAACTTAACATCACCTTTGCTACAGAATTCTTCATTATGAACCACATTTCCAGATCAGATAACTGAAGCCAGGGTCAATATCTCATATGTATTCACTGTG
>NW_006965418.1:0-883 GCF_000164805.1 Carlito syrichta
TCTCAAAAGTACTTGTGAAACAACTGGTCTCAGAAAACGGTTCTCCCATTTCTCCCCTGGGCTGTACAAAAGGCAAAGGGTCCTCTTTGACTCTGCCTTAGCCCCACACACCCCAAATTACAGCTTCTGCAGGTCCCACCTGTCTACCTCTAGACACGCCCTGTCCAGGTCCACACCCCTCTCTGCACACAGCTGTAGCCATGGTGCCTTCCACCCATGTCCCTCCCCTGGACTTCTGCAATATTCTCCTAATGGTTATCCCCACTCCCTAGCCTGTCCCTCTCCGGGCCATTCTCTACACGGAGGTCAAGTCACCTTCTAACAATGTAAATCAGGGCATGTCACTACCATACTCTAACATTCCACACTCACAATAAGACCCAAACTCTTTATATGGCCTAAACCATGTGGTTCCTGTCTGCCGCCCCTTACACCTCATCTCCCACCTATCTACACATTGTCTTCTAGGCTCCAGCCCCTCAAATTTGTCCTCTGTTTCTAGATCAGTGGTACCCACATGTGGTGCAGGGACACTGACTAAATAGCCTGTCTAGGCCTGGCGTCTACTTGTTGCAGGACTCAGCTCCAATCTCACTTGGTTAGAAAAAGCTTCACTTGACAACGTCATCCATAACAATCCTGTCCCAGTCATTTTCTACCCTATGTACATGTTCATTTTCTTCAAAGCACAAATCTCCATATGAAATCACCCTGCTTATTGACTTGTCTCCCTGCTTATTGTCAGTTTTCCCAAACTAGACTGATTCCTTCGGGGACCAGCTTACCACGTTCTCTGTGCTGTTTCCCCAGTACCTAGACCAGTGCCTCACACACAAATCATGGAGTAACTATTACTGAATGGAAGGAATTGTCACCTGTTTGA
>NW_006965419.1:0-553 GCF_000164805.1 Carlito syrichta
GAAATTTTTCCCCCTAGAGTTTAATAGTATTTTTGGAAAGGTGCATTATTTTGTTCTACAATTCTGGAGAATTTCACTATGATTTGTCTATTGGTGAATTCCAGAGAAAGTATCCAATATTTTTGTTTGCCATAGTTATTCTGTGTTTTTTTGAAGAAATTTGACACTAAAGCCTGTCAAAACTGTATCCATTATAATTTGGACCCACTTACAACTGGAAGCCTTTCAGCTAGTCAGTAAATAAGTTGGAAGAACACCCTAATATAAGGTAGATTTTCCTCTAAAATTTTGAGAGGTAAAACATGCATTGTGCTTATTTCTTAATGGTAGCTTGTATAAGGGAAATGCCACTGGACTTTTAGAAATGTTACCAGTGTGTCAGATTCATATATTTTCATGGAGTTTACTTCCTAGCTTCTGGCATGCTTGAATGTTGCTAAGATATTTAAGGTAGTTGCCACATCTACTCATCAAGTCCAATCAGCATGATGCCCTCAAGGTAGTGGAACAGCTTGATGTTCTGTTGGGTTACAATATGCTGAAGGTCCCTGCA
>NW_006965420.1:0-802 GCF_000164805.1 Carlito syrichta
CTAACTAGCTAGTCTACTCAACCTACTGACTCAACTCATTTCCTAACTTGCTAGCTTTTAGACTCAACCAGCTAACTTAATAAGTTAGTTAACTAGCTAACTACCTGACTCAACCTGCTAACTTAACCCAATATTTAACAAGTTAGCTAACTGTTTCAACCAGCAAATGAAATTAGAAAACGGACTTAACTAGCTGACAACTGGCAGAGTTAACTAGTTAACTAGCTAACTTAACTATGGGAATTAAATAGCTAGCTATCTATTTAACTAGGTGGATAACTAGCTGACTTAACTAATTAACTAACTAGTCAGAAATCAGACTTAAGTAGCTGAGTTAATTTGTTAGCTAACAAGTGAGCTAGCTGACTTAGCTAGCTGACTTAGCTAGCTGACTTAGCTAGCTGGTTAGCTAGCTGACTTAGCTAACAGAGTTAACTAGTTGGCTAACGAGATAGCTAGCTGACTTAACTAGTTGGTTAACAAGTTAGTTAGGTGAAAACTTGTTTTCTGATGAGTCGGCTGACTAGTTAGCTGGTTTAATACGTTGACTGACTACTCGCCCGACTTGTTTGCTGGTCTAAAATGTTGGCCGAATAGTCGGCCTACTATTTAGGTGGGTTAACTAGTAGACTGACGAATTGGCCCACTAGTTAGCTGGGTTAACTAGATGGCTTACTAATTTGCTGACCTAACTAGTCATCCGATTAGTTGACCAACTAGTTAGCTGACCTAACAAGTCAGCCGGCTAGTTAACTGACCTAAATTGTCAACTGACAAGTTGGCCCACTTGTCCACTGAAAGG
>NW_006965421.1:0-541 GCF_000164805.1 Carlito syrichta
CTTGGCCAGTTGTCTCAGAACCATTTGCTAAATATGTTCTCCTTTCCCCAGTGATTGTTATTGGTGGCTTTAACAAAGATGAATTGGCAAGGAAACTATAGTTTTGCTTCCAGAATCTTTGTCCTGTTGCATTGGTCCATGGGTCTATTCTTGTACTAATACCAGGTTGTTTTGGTTACTACAGCCTTTAAAAAAGTGTAACGTCTGGAAATGTGATGCCTCCCTCTTTGTTGCTTTTGCTGAGAATTATTTTGGCTAGTTATGCTCTTTTCTTTTTCCATATGAATTTCTGTATTGCCATTTCCAAGTCCGAGAAAAACAATGTTGGTAATTTGATGGGTATTGCATTGAATCTGTGAATCCCCTTAGATAGGATGGACATCTTGACAATATTGATTCTTCCAACGCTTGAGCCCGGAATGTTTCTCTATTTGTTTGAGTCAATCTTGATTTCTCTGAGCAGTGTCTTGTACTTTTCATTGTAAAGGTCTTTCTTCTCCGTTTAGGTGGATCCCAAGGTATCTCTTTGTGTGTGTGTGTG
>NW_006965422.1:0-871 GCF_000164805.1 Carlito syrichta
AAAGGACTCACCCCCATCCTTGTTTTGGGCGCAGTCAGGAAAGAGTAATCTTGGTCTGTCTGCTTTTTTTTTTTTTTTGAGTTGGAGTCTCACTCTGTTGCCCAGGCTGGAGTACAGTGGCATGTTCCCAGTCACCACAGCCTCCACCTGCTGGGTTCTGGCAATCTTCCACCTCATCCTTCCAAGTAGCAGTAACTACAGCCATGTGCTACCATGCCCAGCTAATTTTTTAATTTTGGTAGAGATGAGGTCTCACCAAGTTGCTCAGGTGGGTCTTGAACTTATGGGCTCAGACACTCAGTCACCTCGGACTCGCAAGGAACTGGGATGACAGGCTGAGTCACCAAGCCCGGCCTGACTTTTTAAAAATAAAAAAAATAATAGTGACCTGTTTCTCCCTCTCACACCTTTCTGCGACATATTCTTTTTTTTTTTTTTTTTTTTTGAGTTGGAGTCTCACTCCATCACCCAGACTGGAGTGTGATGGCCGCTCCCTGCCACCGCAGCCTCAACCTGCTGGGCTCTGGCGATCCTTCCACCTCAGCCTTCCAAGTAACTGGAACTACGGGTGCACGCTACCACGCCTGGCTAATTTTGTGATTTATTGTAGAGGTGAGGTCTTGCCAAGTTGCCGAGGCAGGTTTCAAACCCGCAGGCTCAGGCAATCCACTCACCTCAGCCTCCCAAGGCGCGGGATTACAGGTTGAGTCACCAAGCCTGGCGTCTGCGACATATTCTTATGAAAAATTCACATATCCAGAAAAGCTGAGAGAATTGAGCAGCGAACCCCTTTCTGCCCACTTACAGATTCTGCCATTAATCATTCCCCAGTTTCTTCCGAGTTTTTAAAGTCAACATCTACAATTTTTTT
>NW_006965423.1:0-645 GCF_000164805.1 Carlito syrichta
AATTGCAGGAAGGGGAATTTAAATATAATTCTTCCCAACATATCGTAAATCATGTTATGTTTGTAATTAATCATCTCAATTTGGACTTTCAAGCACATTCAGCTATGATATCATTGGAACCCTGAGAAATCTGTTTAAAACAATCATAAAATGGAAAAAATCTTCTTACAGGTCGAGGAAGGGGTCCGATGATCTTTTAACATGCTGGACAGATTATGCTTGTGTTTTTCCCCAGGGCTTACCCTAACTTAATTTGGTACAGGATTGTCTAATTAGACATGTCCAGCACCCCACCCCTGGTGAGTTACAGCCAGACGAGACATAAAGCACACCATCAGTCTGAGTAGAATGCAGATGAGGAAGAGAAGGTGTTTGTGCCAAAGTTGAATCATCTCACCATTCAACAACCACTTCCACCTCCACCCACTCGACTGAAGACATCTCATCATTCGTTGTCTACCCCTCCTCAATCCAGACATTACCATCAAGCTATTTCGACTACACAGTGTAGACAGCCCACATGGGTGCAAATCAAGGCACTCATCCACGACGCCAAGGATCTGTTTTCGTGCTCAAAAAGCACTTCTCTCACTACCTCTTGTTTTTGTTTGCTATACTGGCTATTATAGAGTGACAGGTGTGTTG
>NW_006965424.1:0-1074 GCF_000164805.1 Carlito syrichta
AGGTCACCAGAATCGATGAATTTTGTACCAAATATCCCTTTTGATTCTGGGGAATATGATTATGCTTGAAGATGATCCTAGGAAACAAAAGGATTTGTAGGGCCAGAGTGTTGATTACAACTAACAAGAGGACAAGAATGTTCGTGAGAATCTGTAATGACAGATTTAGCATATCCACGGAGCAAGTAGTTCTGAAAATGTAGGGATACAGAAGCCCACATTGCTGATTAAACCTTATCTAGAGGCTCTGTAGATTCCGGAAAATGAGAAATCCTAGAACCGGATTTCCTTTTCGTTCTCAGTAAGATGCCCAGATTTTTCCTGTTGATGTGGATTCCAAACTCAGTGTATCAAAAGACAGATGCCCAGCAGTTTCCTAGGGACGTGGATTCTATGATTCCTGTTTACCTTTAAAAATACGTACTAAGCCGGGCTCGGTGGCTCAGCCTGTAATCCCGCGCCTTTGGGAGGCTGAGGTGAGTGGATTGTCTGAGCCCGCGGGTTCGAGACCCGCCTGGGCAGCGAGACCTCATCTCTACAATAAATCAAAAAATCAGCCGGGCGTGGTAGCGCATGCCTGTAATTCCGGCTACTCGGAAGGCTGAGGCGGAAGGATCGCCTGAGCCCAGCAGGTCGAGGCTGCGGTGGCCGGGAGCAGCCACTGCACTCCAGTCTGGGCGATAGAGTGAGACTCCAACTCAAAAAAAAAAAAAAAATACGTACTAAACATTTGACAACTGCAAAACCCTTCTCCCGTCTCAAAATAAAAAGAGACACGGAAGGAGAAGGATTACAGGGTTCACCTTAATACTAGAGGTACATCCAAATATGGCAAGAAGATTCTTTTTGTCCTGGAATCTGGCCTTAGTTGCTCTGAGGAACCTAATGAACTTGGAGTGCCCAATACCCGTTTACAACTTTTAAGAGGACCAGAATGTTGCTGGAGTCCTGAAATAACCGATTCATAATATCCACATGCTAAATTGCTCCAAAACATTTGTGGAGCTCGAAGTTCTGCTTCATGTTTGTCATGTAACAGACACCTTAGGAATTTTTTGGATTGGGGACGAGTAC
>NW_006965425.1:0-3129 GCF_000164805.1 Carlito syrichta
TCGTCACAGAGACTTGTTGGAGTTTGCTCATAGCACAAGCTAATAATATTTCATCACTTTCTTTGGTTTAGACACTTCTGCATGTTTTTCATATTATTTTCCAGCCTTTGAGCCATTTGTCTCTCAGGCTTTGAATAATGCTTCACTAACATTAATGTCAGTTTTCTAGAATTTTCAATTATCTAAATTTTTATATGAATGAGGAGCCCAAGTACTCCTTTATAAATCTCCATGTTATTTTGGTTTATAAATATAGGGCTCCCAAAGTTCTCTTTTTGTGTGTGTGCATGATTTTCAAGGCTTGTTGATAAAAAGTATCAGATTAATCTGGGACATTGTTGCAGAGTACACCATTATGTCTTCAGTAGAGAAAATCCTCGGGGATTCAGTGGAAATACACTTTGAAAAATAGAAATTGGTTTATAATACAAGGGAAATGTGATTTTATATTTCCTTCCAATAGGTAGGGGAAACTTTGGAGTAGGGATTGCATATCTGTAAATTTAAATTAAAATTCACTAGCATTAAATACAGCGTGTCCCAATAATATGTACAAAAGTTTTAAGAAAGGACAAAGATATGTTATATTATTATACATTTTTTCTTCTGAAATTGTTAAGATTTATTATGCATTCTGTCTACGGAATAGCCACATAGGTACTCTGATCCTCAATGTTTATTTGAGTTAGGATAATACACGTCTGGAATCTCAACATGTTTCAATTTATGCAGAATAAAACATTCAGCATTTATGTGAGAAATGTAGTAGTGTCAAAGTTGAAATCAAATGTACAATGGATGCTCACGTATTAATAGGAAAGGAAGTTATAATGGGAGTAGTGTGCCCCTCTTAGAAATCAATCCCTTCAAAATGAACATTTCTATACCCAACCCGGGATTGTAGCTATCTTTAGATTATAAACTTTTAAAAAATAGAAGAAAAGAAATAAAGTCTGTTGCACATTTTATAGTTTTTATTTATGTATTTATTTTAATATTTGCACAATAAGGGGTTCAATACACAGTTAGATATTCAAACATCCATTATGCAGGGTCCCTGGATGGTGAGGTATGCCGCTCCCTCCCTTAGCAATATAACTCCACAGCCAATCCCACCCCTACCCCAAAACAGTTTTCTACTACTGCCAATCACTTTCTTAATGCTCTCTAATTGATCAAGTTCAGCTCATGAGGGAGAACATATGGAACTCTATTCTTTGTTTCCGTGATAATTCACTGAGAATGACCTAATTCATATCCATCAAGCTTTCTGCAAAATCCTTATACCTGTCACTTTTCTTGGATGCCTAGTATTCCATTTTGTGTATGTTCCACATTTATTTTATCCATTCCAGCTTTGAAGTGCAACATGGTTGGTATCATGTTCTTTTCAAATGTAATTTGAGCTGCAATAAACATGCTTGTGCAGATATCTTTTTTAAAAGATCTGAGTTCCTCCAGGTTAATTCCCTACAGGGAAATTACAGGGTCACATGGTAGTCAATTTCTTGTCCCTTTAGAAACTGCCACACTTATTTCCAAAGATTTTGCTCTACTTTTCAGTCCACATGAGGTGTAGAAGCATTTTTCTCCCAGATCTTTTCCAGCATCTGTTATTGTTTGTGTTATTAATGAAGGCCATTCTTACAAGGATTAAATGGTAGTTCAATGTGGTTTTCCTTTGCATTTCTTTGATGATGAGTGAGGCTGAGCACGTTTTCTTGTGTCTCCTTGGTTCCCACATCTCTTCTATGAGATGTTTCCAATCATGTATTTTTCCCACTTTTTAACGGGATTGTTTGTCTTTTTTTCTGAATGTTTGATTTTCTTGTAGCTCAAAGTGGTTATGATTTGTCAGATACATAGCTGGAGAATAGTTTGTCCCATTCTGGGGCTGTCTGCATGCTATTTTGATGGTTTCTTGTATTTTGCAGAAGTTAATTCGTTTGGTACGATCCCACTTGTCTAACATTCTTTTTAAGTTATGGGTATTGAGGGATATGAAGAGAGTAGCTCCCGGTTGCAGTTTTCATAAAGGTGTCTCCTGTGTTTCCATGATGATTATAATTTGGTGTTTTATGGTTACGTCTTTGATCCATTTAGAGTTAATGTGTATGGTGATTGTTAGGGGTCCTGTTTGAATCTTGTTCATGTAGTCAGACTTTTCCCGGCAACATGTACTGAATATGTTCTTCTTTTCCCAGTGGGTCCTGGAGGTACTTTCAAGATGAGTTGGGTGAGAATTTGAGAATTTCACTCTCTATCCTGACCCATTAGTCTATGGACCTTTTCTAGCATCAATACCAAGCTGTTTTGATTATTGTAAACTTATACTAAAGTTTCAATTGTGGAAAGTGATAGTTCCTGCTTTGTATCTTTTGATAAAGATTCTTTAGGCTCTTCATGATTGTCTTAAATTTTATATGAATCCACTATTGTAATTTCCAGGTCTGAGAAGAGTGATGTTAACTTATTGGTTTTTTTCCCTGTATCACTCGTTTGCCTATACGGCTAATATTTCAATTAAAAGATGTAAGCGAAGTCAGGACAACAAGCATGTCAGATTGCCATTCATGACATCAGCCTCAGGACTTTGACATCATAATGGGCAGGACCTTGACTACTGAGCAAGCCTTCAGTATCAAGGATTTATGTACAGTGCTCTGACAAAAGCGGAAGACATGGTGGATTTTCATTCCCAAGAATTGAGGGAAGCAAGGTGTTCACACCTATCCAAAGACGTCTCCAGGGGTAAGTGGCCATTCAAGAATCCACTGGGCAATGTAGTTTTTTTGCTTTCAAGCAGAAGTTATTGAGAGGACAGAAGAGCTCCCACAGTGGGAGGTGCCTGAAGGGGTTCCCCACGACGTAGTCTTTTATTACTATGGTCACAGAGACTTGTTGGAGTTTGGTCATAGCACAACCTAATAATATTTCATCACTTTCTTTGGTTTAGACACTTCTGGATATTTTCCATATTATTTTCCAACCTTTGAGCCGTTTGTCTCTCAGGATTTGATCATTGCTTCACTAACATCAAAGTCAGTTTTCTAGAATTTTCGAGTATCTAAATTCTTATATGAATGAGGAGCCCAAATACTTCTTTATATATCTCCATGTTATTTTTGG
>NW_006965426.1:0-4790 GCF_000164805.1 Carlito syrichta
ACTACTGCTCTGATTTCCATTATCATAGATCAGTTTGTTAATTTTTGAACATGATGTGACTGACTAAGTAGTTTAGTTACCTTTTAGTCCTGACTCTTTTTTTTTCCTCTTGTAGCTTTTTGCGTCAGTAGTTGTATCTTCAAATTAAAGAATATTATTTCATTCTATGTATATTTTTTTCCTTTTGAGGAGCATGTGGATTATTCCCAGTTTTTTACTATTGTGTATAAAATGACTATAACATCTTTAACAAGTCATTTTGAAGGCACATGCTTTATTTTTAATCTCTTTTTATAAATAACTAAAGGTCAAATAATATGTATAAGTAAACACAAACCAGTTTTAAAAGTTGAATTATTTTGTACTTGCTCTATGAATGTCTGAGAAACACTGGCTATCCGTGTTCACCAGAATTTAGGATTGTTGCTTTTTTAAGATGTGCTTTTTTAACTGTTTTGGACCATTATTTCATTGTCATTTTAATTTGCTTTACTAATTATGTCCTGAAATTTTATATGCTTACTGGACATTTGTATATATACTTTATAGTGTCATCAATTCAAGCAATTTTCCTTTTTTTTATTGGAATATTTAAGTCCTCCATTGCCATCAAGTGAGTCCAACAATGAAATATTTTAGCACAGAAATCAAGTTGAGCAGTAATTTTTAGGGAATTTGATGATAATTTAGACTTTGGGAGGGCGAGGTGAGTGAATTGCCTGAGCCTGCGGGTTCGAGACCTGCCTGGGCAACTTGGCGAGACCTCATTTCTATAATAAATCAAAAATTAGCCGGGTGTGGTAGCACGTGCCTATTGTTCCAGCTACTTGGAAGGCTGAGGTGGAAGGATCACTGGAGCCCACCCAGCAGGTCGACAGAGTGAGACTCCAACTCCAACTAAAAAAAAAAAAAAGAGCGGCCTGATACACCTTCACAATGATTGATATGATAAGGAGGTGGAGCCCGGGTCACCTTGTTCCAGAGAGATCCACATCTCTCTGCCTCTGATGAGTAGAGGTGTGGTCTTATTATCATTTCTATAGCCTTTTGATTCTTGGGAACCATCTTGCTGGAGTTTTACTTTGGTAAGTTGAAAGGGTTTTATTCTGAGAACACAAGAGTAATAGGTGAAAAGTGATACAGATAGAAAACAAAGAAGCAAAAGTTTGTAACTTGTTGAATTAGATGTGCAAAAATTTCCCTTCTGAATTACTAAACACAGGGTTAATTTTTATTTTTTATAAGCAATCAGAAAACAGAAGCCTTAACTTAAAGCAAAGCTGACAGTGTCAACAGAAAGGAAGAAATGAAAAGAATGAAGTAGGGGATGAAATGAAAAGTGGCTGGAAAAGTATAGAGAGAAAGCAATGATTTAGCAGATGCTAATTCATAGCCAAAATGCCCATTGCAAATTTTTAGTTTTGCTTCTGTATTGAGATTTTGTTTTTCTTTTTTAAAAAAATATTTTTACTTTTGAAAGGATACAAGATGGAGTCAATATACCCAATGAGCAGTCATTTTAACATTGCTTAGCTTTTTCATATTTTTCTAGCAGTTCACTTTAATTTAGCCTCTAATCATTAGCTAATGACAGAACTGGTTTCTCGGAGACAGCTATTGATAATTGTTATACAACTCCCACTCCAGTTTGTTTTGTAAACAAGTTAACATAAACAACCCTTCAGGACTTTCATGGTACAGTCATCATCAACATGACAACAATCATGTGACTAATCCAACCATCTGCCTGCTGTCCATCACCTGACGTCAGTATCTGAACTTACCCGTCCCCTTCATGATGACATGAAAAAATCACCTTAATGACCTGCCCCCACCAGAGCGATGGTTTAAAAGCATTTGACCTCAAGCAGTCATTTGTCATTGCTTTATTAAACTCCAGTGTGTCCATGTGACTCTTTGAGATATGGCCACCATATTTCCTAGCTTTGGTCCTCCTCCTCTACCTTGGGGAGATGAATATCCTCTCTCAATCTCTTCAATTTACTTCCTAAGTAAACTATATTTTTCAATCTAACTTCTATGCAATTCTTTGCATCTTTTGCACAGCACTGGAACGCAGATCAGACACCACTCAGTGGATCTGACCTAACATTTTGAAGACCCCGCTGGGATTGTTACCTAAGAGCTATATTTAACATTAGTTAAGTTGATCTTAAGAATTTGTTAACAGCTTTATTAAGGCATAATTGATATTAAAACTCTACAGGCCTAAGATATACAATTTGGTAAGCACACAACTGTGATATCATCACTATCAAGGTAATAAACATATTTAACATCTCAATCGCCCATAATAATCTGTCAACCGGTTTTTCTTTATAAGCGAAAATACTAACGAATTAAACATTTTAGATAGGTTTTTTTTTGTATGGATAATCTATTCAGTCTTGGAAATTTGGTTTAGAACTCCCAGTTTTGTTAAAGAAGGAGTAGCTCATAATAGAGCAATTATAAAGCTGGATGAAACATATGGTAAAAGTAAAATAAAATGAAAACACAAGACAGACATTGAACAGTGGACAGCACAGCACTAAAATGAATGAAAAAATATTAGTACAAAAAGTAACCTCCATATCAGATATGCAGGTGGTGATCAAGCAGTAAGGAATAGTCTCACTATATGGAAAAAATAGACATAATATTTCAGACTGCAACAGGGTCAGAGGACATGGTGGTAGAAATTATTAGAGTAGACGGTACCAGAAAGAAAGATCTCCCAAATTCTCTATATGGTCTCTATTGAGATTTTATAGAAAGCCAAAGTTACATACGAAGAGAACGAATTCCAAGGAGCCTATGAGGAAACAACTGTGGGGCAGCTGAGAAACAAAACAGATTTCAAAATAGCACAGTGCTAGTGAGTTGCCCAACTTCCAAAGTTTCCAGAGCACAGTGAACACCCCCAAGAGTTCAACTGATACACAGAAAGACTGTATCCAAGGAACCAGGGCCATACTGAAATCAACCCACCCTAAAAAGGTTTGAAACCAAGTCTCAGCAATATCAAGATGAGTCACCAGTAACTAAATTGGCTAGCAGAATAAGCCTAACATTTTTAGAAGTATAAAACATAATTCAGAATCTCTAGCATATATTATTAATAATGTATAGCATATAATTAACATTGATAAACATGAATATAAGCAGGAATATGTTACCCATATCAAGAGAAAAAAGCCAATAAAGCAGACTCGGAGATCATACATATGTTGGAATTAGAAAACTGGGACTTTAAAATAACTAGATCAAAAGGGAATCTGAAATCTGTAAAAGAATTAGGACAACTGAAAGGTAAAATAACCTTCAAAACAATAGATTTTAAAAATTTGTATTATAAGAAAATTTTGAACAACACTTTAACTACAGTGATTAATTGTCATTTGTAGAACTCCAAAAAAATAATAGTAGAATGCACATACTTTTCAAGAGCATTCCAAGGTGTAAAAAACTACATATATATGAGTTAAAATAATGTAAACTACTCTCTCTGACCATAATGTAATTCAACAGAAATCAATAACAAAATCATATCTGAAAAAATTTTAAATACTTAGGAACAAAACAATATTCTTCTAAGAACCTATTGTATAGCATTTACAGTTGTGCGCGCACACACACACACAAACACACACACACAAGGGAACTATACAATAATAAAAAGAAAACAAATAAAACTTCTGAGTAACAGTTAAAACTGTGTGTAGAATAAAAAGCTTTAAATGCCCAAGATAAAAGAAAAATACTCTAAAATGTGAGAAGAATATGAGCTTTGAGGCATCAGAGGCAGAATGATATTATTTGAACTATTGTCACCTCCAAGTCACATGTTGAAATGCGATACCCAATGATGAAGATGGGCCCTGGTGGGAGGTGTTTGGATCATGGGAACAGATATCTCATGAATGGTTTAGTCTCACAGTAATGAACAAATTTTGGTCTATACATTCAGGCAAGAACTGATTATTTAAAAGAACCTGACACCACTTCCTTCATTTCATGTTTCCACTCTCACCATGTGAGAAACTTGGTCCCTCTTTACCTTCCAGCATAATTAAAAGCTTCCTGAGGTCTCATCAGAAGCAGATGCCAGCACCATGTAGAACTGAGTCAAATAAACCCTTTTTATTTATAAATTACTCAGCTTCAGGTTTGTTTTTTTTTTTTACAGCATTGCCAATCAAAATATTTGGAATGGCTGAATAGTTTTTTTTTAAAAAAAGAAGAAAAATAAGACTTGGGCACATTATGTCTATAAGAGACTCATTTTAGACCTAAGGACACAGGTTGAGAGCAGAAAGATGGAAAAATATTCTATGCAAATGGTAATAAAGAGAACAGGAGTAGCTATACTTATACCAGGCAAAATAGACTTTAAGTCAAATATTGTCACACAAGAGACTAAAATGAATAATGATAGAGTCAGTTCAATAGGATAACAAAATAATTATAAACATATATGCACCCAACATTAGATCACTTAAATATATTAAACAAACTGACAGATATGAAAGGAGAAACACACAGCAATACGATAATAGTAGGAGGCTTCAAAATCTTGCTTTTAATCATGGATACATAATTACTATGGAAAATCAGTAAGGATTGGACAATACTATAGACCAAATGGACCTAACAGATATGTACAGAACATTTTTACCCCACAACAACAGAAAACACATTACAGACACTTACCAACTTATAATAAGTTTATGTCCATATACACCCATCATAAAATGAAAATAGAGTAAGTAAAAAATGCATTTAATGTT
>NW_006965427.1:0-576 GCF_000164805.1 Carlito syrichta
AGATATGTCACCTGAATTAACTCACATGGTTGATGAAGAGGCTGAGATATTTATCAACCTAATCACTAGTTGAAGGTTACTAATTCCTGGGAATTTCTAGCATGCCACACACGGGCAGGGTTCCAGAAAGAGCCTTCAAAACAGAGATGTACATATTGACAACTGAACGTACCTTGGAGCACACTGAAATCATGTTGAGAGACTTGGAAAATTGGTATTATTATACATCTATTTACCTAGAAGTTGAGCTGGAAGAGACATAAAAATCGCCAGGTAAGGAGTGGTAAAGACTTTGCATTCACGGCATCCCCAGAAAGAATGTGTAGTCATTTTCAGGGCTCATCGTGGATAGACTCTCTAATAGTTCCAACAGGATGTGTGATAACATATTTATTTATTTATTTATTTATTTATTTATTTATTTATTTAAGTTGAATTCTCACTCAGACGCCCAGACTGGAGTGCAGTGGCCGCTGCCGGCCACCGCAGCCTCGACCTGCTGGGCTCCGGTGATCCTTCCGCCTCAGCCTTCCGAGTAGCCGGAATTACAGGCATGTGCTACCACGCCTGGCTGAT
>NW_006965428.1:0-2888 GCF_000164805.1 Carlito syrichta
TACCCATCAAAATACCAGCAACATTCTTCTCATACCGAAAAAAACAACACAGGAATTCATATGGAAACACAACGTCCAAGAATAGCCAGAACAATCCTCAGCAAAAAAAAAAAAAAAAAAAGGCAGGTGGTATCACATTACCAGCCTTCAAACTTTACTATAAAGCTACAATCATCAAAACAACTTGGTTTGGTATAGGAACAGGCATATAGAACAATGGAATAGAATTGAGATTCCAGAAGCAAAACTTCAATTTCTCAACCAACTCATCTTCAACAAAGCCTGCACCACCTACCACTGGGGAGAGGAGAACCTATTCAGTAAGTGGGGCTGGGAAAACAAGCTGACCACATGCAGAAAATTGAAACAGGACCCCTATCTATTCCCATGCACAAAGGTTAGCTCCAAATGGATCAGAGGCATAAATGTAAAACTTTAACCATAAGAACCTTAGAAAATGAAGGAAATACCCTCATGGAAATCAGAACTGGCATCCAATTCCTGAACAAAAACCCATAACCCATAGGTCATAAAAAAAGAAGATAGACCAGTGGGGAACTTATTAAACTGACAAGCTTCTGAAAAGCCAAACAAACCATCAAGAGAGCAGGGAGATAGCCTACAGACTGTGAAAAAGTATTTGCCAACACCAGGTCTAACAAAGGCTTAACATCCTGGATCTACAAGGAACGAAAACGTGCTGAAAAGAAAAAAACAAAAAAACCCATTATAAAGTGGGCAAAAGATATGAACAGACACTTCAGAAAAGAGCACATCCGAGCAGCCAACAGACATATGAAGAAATGTTCAACCTCACTAATCATCAGGGAGATATAAATCAAAACCACCCTGAGATACCACCTAACTCCAGTCAGAATGGCAATTATCAACAACTCAAAAAATAACAGCTGCTGTAGAGGGTGTGGCAAAAAGGGAACACTTCTAAACTGTTGGTGGGAGTGTAAACTAGTGCAACCTCTGTGGAAAGCAGTGTGGAGATTTCTAAAAGCTCTAAATATCAACCTCCCATAAGACCCCACAATCCCCCTACTGGGAATATATCCTGAAGAACTCAAATCACTCTACAAAAAAGATACTTGCAAACGTATGTTTATGGCAGCATTGTTCACAATAGCAAGAGCCTGGAAACAACCATGCTGCCCATCAAAAGAGGACTAGATTAAAAGAATGTGGTACATATACACAATGGAATAGTATTCAGTCATGTAAAAGAACAAAATCATGAATTTCACAGCAACCTGGATCAACTAGAGTCTACTATACTGAGTGACCACTCACAGAAACAAAGATCCGAGTATCAGATGTTCTCACTCATATAATGGACCTTGAGTTTCCAATATAATACTATAAGAAACTGACTGACGGTAGTGGGAAACTATGGGGGGGATGAAGATGGGATTAACAGTAGCAAATATCTATTTGGGGATGGGGAGACACGTCTTATCAACAGGGTGCCTGAATGAAACATAATTGTATACCTAACCCTTAACTGTATCCAACAAAACCATAATAAAAAATATTGATTATGAAAAACAAGATTAATTATTCATTCTGCCTTTTGAATAGAAATTAGACACACTGAATCTCAAGGTTCAGTTTTATAAGAAGGATATAGATCTGGAATCTAAACAAGTTTCAATTTAAGCAGAATAAAATATTCAGAATTTATGTGAGAAACACTGTAGTTGTCAATATTGAAGGCAGAATTATCCCATGTATTCCAACGTATTCAAAGGAAAAGCAGCTATCATTGCAGTACTATAAAATTCCTAAAAAATCAATCCCTGCATTATGAACATTTCTAGGCCCAACCCTGAATTGTAACCATTTTAAAAAATAAATAAATGAAATATAGAATTAAAAAAGTCAGTTGCATGTTTGACTTTATTTATTTATTTATTTTAATTTTTTTTAAATGTGGGGTACAATTCAGAGTTAGATATAAAAACATCGATTATGCAGGGCCCCTGGTTGATGAGGTATTCCCCTCTCTTCCTTAGCAGTAACCCTCCACTGCCAATCTCACCTGTCTCCCTAAAAAAAGATTTCCACTAAAGCCATTCACTTTCTTACAGCAATATAACTGATCAAGTTCAGCTCATGACTGAGAACATATGGAAACTCTGTTCTTTGTTTCTGTGATAAATCACTAAAAATGACCTACCACATATCCATCAAAACGTCTGCAAAATCTTTCATCTGTCCTTTTTTATGGCTGCATCATATTCCACTGTGTACATACCACATTTATTTTATCCTTTCCAGCTGGATGGGCAACATTGTTGGTACCATGGCTTTTTTGCAATTGTGATTAGAGCTGCAAAAAATATACTGGTGCTGGTATCTTTTTGATAAAAATGATTTGAGTTCATACAGGTGTATTCTCGACAGGGGAATTATTGAATCACGTGGTAGGTCAATATCTTGTCCCTTTACAAACCAACAAACTGTTTTCTAAAGATGTTGCTCAAGTTTTCAGTACACATGCAGAGCAGAATCATTTAATTTTTCCCAAATCCTTACCTGCATCTGTTGTTGCTTGTTTTATTAATGATGGCCAGTCTTACAGAAGGTATGTGGTATTTCAAAATGGTTTCATTTGCATTTCTTTGAGGATGAATATGACTGAGCAAGTTTCATGTGTTTGCTGGCTTCCCATATCTCTTCCTATAAAAAGTGTCCTATCCCGTATTTTGCACACTTTTCAAAGGGAATGTTTGTCTGATTTTTCTGAGTGTTTGAATTTCTTGTCGATGTTATGCCTTTTTACAGATATATACGTTGAGAATCATTTTTCACATTCTCTTGTCTGTATACCTGCTTCTGATGGTTTCTTTTGTTTTGCAGAAGTATATTAATTTTGAGGA
>NW_006965429.1:0-745 GCF_000164805.1 Carlito syrichta
AGTGTGCAAACCTTGACTGATACTCTGTTTTTTTGTCTTTTTTTAAGTTGGAGTCCCACTGTGTCACCCAGGCTAGAGTGCAGTAGCATCCTCCAGCCCCATAGTCTTGACCTGCTGGGCTCAGGTGATCCTTCCCCCCCCACCTCTCAGGTAGCTGGAACTACAAGCACACAGCACCATGCTTGGCTAACTTTTTGATTTATTGTAGAGATGAGGTCTTGTCAAGTTGTTCAAGCTGTTCTCGAACCTATGGGCTCAGACAATCCTCTCACCTCTTTCTTCCAAAGTTTTGGATTAAAGGCATGTGCCACCATGCCCAGCCTGCATATATATCTTATTCTACCTTAAAACTATGTATTCCCTTGATTTTTCAGTCTTTATTTATTTTTAAGATGTGGGGTTCAATTCAGGACTATGTATACAAAGTCCATTATGCAGGTACGCTTGTTGCTGAGGAATGCCCCACACTCCCCCACCAGTATTCCATTCTCAGTCTTTTTTAAAAGTCACTATCAAACTGTTTTATTTTTCAAATCCTTATTATGGATGATAACGTCTTTCAAACTTTTTATGGATATTCAATGTAAATATTATTTGCAAAAAAATTTGTTTTCTTCAGAACACAAACAGCTGTTTGTAAATTCATATCAAACTCAATTGATAACTGATTAGAGGATTATTGACTTAATCTCTTTTTGATTGATTAACAAGGTTATGTGTCTTTTATTAATGTGACTAATTGTAT
>NW_006965430.1:0-473 GCF_000164805.1 Carlito syrichta
CCCATAATGTTCTTTGGGAACTGGAACCCAAGATTCCGGGTTCCCCTTCAACAGACTCCCCCAAAATGTGGAATCTTCAAAACCCAACATCACAATTCCGACCTGCCCGACCACAAGAATTTTCTGTAGTTTGAGTTCACCTGTTCGAGGAATTTTGTATCAATATGCCTTTTGATTCTGGGGAGCTTGATTATGGCTGTAGATGTTCCTAGGACACAAAAGGATTTGTAGGGCTAGATCCTTGATTACAACTAACAAGAAGACCAGAAAGTTCCTGAGGATCTGTAAGGACAGATTTATCGTATCTACGGAGCAAGTAGCTCTGAAAATATAGGGACCCAGAAGCCCAAATTGCTGACTAAACCTTATCAAAGGCCCTGGAGATTCTGGATAATGAGAAACCCTAGAACCGGATATTCTTTTCGTTCTCAGCAAGATGCCCTGATTTTCCCTGTCGATGCACATTCCAAACT
>NW_006965431.1:0-782 GCF_000164805.1 Carlito syrichta
CACAGAGAAGAGCCGTGCTTTATTCACACCACACTCTTTTACCATTTTATTATTTATGTATGTATTATTTACAAGTTCAGAAGTTTGTAAAACATTTCTACAAAAAAGGAGATTGACAATTTTATTTATTTATTTATTTATTTATTTATTTATTTATTCTTTTTTTTAGTTGGAGTCTCACTCTGTCACCCAGACTGGAGTGCAGTGGCCACTCCCGGACACCACAACCTCGACTTGTTGGGCTCCAGAGATCCTTCTGTCTCAGTCTTCCAAGTAGCCAGAATTGCAAGCATGCACTTCCACGCCCGGTTGATTTTTTTGATTTATTGTAGAGATAAGGTCTCGCTGCTCAGGCTGGTCTCAAACCCATGGGCTCAGGCAATCCACTCACCTCAGTCTCCCAAACGTGTGGGATTACAGGCTGAGCCACCCAGCCTGGCTGAGATTGCCTATTTTAATTGAAGGAAGCTGAAAGAAAGCATTAGATGTTCCCATGACAGCAAAGAGAAAATACAATCATGCATGTCAGAAAGCTTCTTGCAAAATAAATAAAGGAATGTGGTATGATAATTTGAATCAGTTCTGGGAGCAATTCTTGGTGGGACTCCAATAAAGAAAATACCGATTCTTGGGTTCCATTGCCAAAAGACAGCTTCACTGAAAAATGGAGAAAATTAAATTAAGCTGAGTACAGACATCTGCGTGCTATTTCTGTGTTTAATTGGAGTATTTTTCCTAAGTAATTCAGGAGGCTGAATTTAGGACAAAAGTGAAAATGTAAA
>NW_006965432.1:0-778 GCF_000164805.1 Carlito syrichta
CCAATACCCTCTGATCAACACCATTAGATAGATGCTCTGTAACTGATGCCCACTGATATACACCCTCTGATTGATGCCCTCTGATGGATGTTCTCTGATGGATGCCCTCTGATGTGTGCCTTCTGATGGATGTCTTCTGACAGATAACTTTTGAAAAACTTCCTTTAATGGATATCCTCTGGTAGATACCTGCTTGTGGATAAACTGTGACGATGCCCTCCTATCAGTACCCTCTGATTGATGCCTTTTGGTCTATACCCTCTGATCAATACCTTCCAATAGATGCCCTCTGATTGGTGCCTGCTGATCTATACCCGCTGATCAACACCTTCTGATGGGTACCCTCTGATCAGTGCCCACTGATGAATGCCCACTGATGGATGTCCCCTGACTTATGCCCTCTGATCTCTCTTTTCTGGTTAACACCCTCTGATGGATACCTTCTGATCAGTGCCCTCTAATGGATGCTCATTGATGGTTACTCTCTGATGAATACCCTCTGTTCATTATCTTCTGATAGATGTTCTCTGATGGAAGCCTTCAGATAAACACCTTCTGATGGATGTCTTCTTATGGATATCCACTGATGGATGCCCTCTAATTCATGCCCTCTGATGGATGATCTGTGTGGAATATCCTCAGACAAATGCCTGCTTAAAGATGCCCTCTTAAGCTGTTATCTGAAACATGCCCTGTATTAGATGTCATCTAATGGATATCTTCTGATACCTGCTGATGGATGCCCTCATATTCTTTGATGGAAGCATTCTGATGAATG
>NW_006965433.1:0-9260 GCF_000164805.1 Carlito syrichta
CGTGTGCAAACAAAATTTAGTCGGCAGCTAATAAAATTTATTGTGTAGAAACACATTGCTAGACGATGGTGTCCTCTTCCTATACAAATATCTTAAAATATTTCATTCAGAATTTGAAATTCATCTCAAAGGAAAGAAAAATGAGAAGGGAGAAGTTTGCTGGATATACAATAAAGCATGAACAGAATGCCTGACAGTGATTGACCATTAGCAGATAAACAAGAAATATTAGTTTTTCATCTTCATTTATTTAACCATTTTAGCACTATTAATTCTGTATGGGTGTATCTTAAAAATGTATTTTATACTAGAAAGTCAAGGAAATGTAAAATTTTATTCAATGTGAGATTACGTTCCATTAGATATTCCAAGAATTGGAATTCAGGATTTAAAAAAATTTTTGTTCTTTACAAAATAAGAAGAGGAAGCAGGAACAACTCTTGCAACACATGCATGTCATTTTAGACTATTATTGTAAACTAAAAAATTTTTATTCATTCTTTGCCAAAATCCATGTAATACTGCCCATGGTAGCTTCTACCTGGAAGTATGCTTGCATGTCAAGGGCTGTGCTGAACGCTTGGTGTTGTGTACCTTGTTTCATCCTTATGACAGTCCTATGAGGTTGTCTTCTCCAACTGTTACAGATGTTTGCTCATTGCTATCTCCTCTTACTCACAGTGAAATCTCTATGTAAAGCAGGAGCTTTGTTTTACACCCTACGGCCTAGCTGCTTAAAAGAATACATAGCATATAGTAGGTGCTCAAGAAGTGTTGAAATAAATCCTTGCATCAATGAAAGGAAAACAGTGAAAGGAAATTTTCTCTGAGAAGCTGAATAATTTGTTCTAAGTCTCTGGCCAGGATTAAAATCCAGGAGGTCAGATTCAAGTTTTCCCCCTCCTGACCCCTACATATCTTGCAGAGATGGGCTTTTCTAAACTATTTAAAAAATTTCTGAGGCATTTGCATGGCTTTCTTTGTAACTTTCAAATGGTAAGAACAGTGTATGTAATTTCAAAATATGCTTGAAAAGAAACTTTTAGCTTAGATAAAAGTTGAAAATAAAGTGAAATAGAAGATAGAGAACACAAGAGGCGGAATGCTGTTCTGGAGACGTGTCCTTGTGCAGAATTGAACTAAAGGGTGACACTTGAAGCCACCAGCAGGGAGTTTTCTCATTCTCAGACCATTGTATGTCTGTGTCCTTCCCCTCAGTGAAAGCCATGGTAGAAGTTTGGTTGAATCTCTCATTTCTCTAATCCCGCAAAGCATAATGATGATGGAACCATCTTGATCCTTGATGTCCTCCCTCATATCCTGAAGATCGGCCGAAGAAACAACAGATGACCACATTACTATTGAATAAATAAGACGTACGTTTGCCTGGGTTTAAGTTCTACCTTATGCATCAAATGAAAGTTATAACTCACAATACAAAAGCTCTTATTATATTAGAATTCCTAGAAATTTCTCTTCTTCCTTTTAACAAAAGGAAAATTGTCATCACATTTTTCTCCCGTATCCCTTCTCCTTTGACTTCACTGACAATCAGAAGCATCTTTGTCTGCTTCACTGGTGAACACTTTCAAGTTTGGTTATTACTACATTTCCAATAAATGCTGTTGAGTGCTAATCATCATAAGTTTCAATGAAGAGTTATTTCTAATAGTTTAGTTTGTCTAAATATTGTTTGTCTCTTAATCAATTGGATTTTTTAAATTAAGCATGTCCTTTTGACAATAAGAGAACTCTTTATTTTCTTCGGGCCATATGACTCTTTGTAATATGAACTTCATTTCCCAGCCTATCTTGCAGCTATTTGTGGCTATGTGACTAGGTTTTTCCCAATGGGATGTGAGGGTAGATGTGCCACCTTCAGAACACATTCTCAAGGGAAATATGCATGCCTTCTCTCCCGCACTCCTGATCCTCCTCTCCCACAGTCTACAATGTAGATGTGGTAACTGATCATCTTGGATTGTAGGAAGTAGTTCAATACCTTCTACATGGTAGAACATCAAGGTAGAAGTGACCCAGGTTCCTGAATACAGAGTACGTCTGTCTTGATCCATCTACTTTTAAATGCTTACGTAAGAGAGAAATTAACTTCTATCTTACATAAGCAACTATTAATTTGGGTTTCTGTTACACAAAGCTCAGATGACCTCACACACAGTATAGTTTTCTTCTATACTGTTTAATACTTATTTGTATTTAAAAAGTTAGAAATGAGAAAATTGCAATCTTTAACATGGAAATTTCCAAGCGCAAATACTTTGTGTCAGTCTTCAGAATCAAATAACATAAGATTGGCAAAACATTCAGATTTGACCAATTGGTTTAGATGTACTCCTTCATATATAATAAGTTACAAATCTCAGTGAATTCTCCTCACGTTTGCAGTTTTCATTGGCTATGACTACACAGATCACTTTTCAGGAGGGACAAATAAAATAAGTGAAGTTGAAAGTTTTGTTAGTGTGTTAGCTTTTTGCAACAATACGTAGATAACATTTATCTTGCATGATCCTTTTTTGATTTTGCTGAAACATAAAACTGAAAAGTTGTGTCTATAAATAAGTCAGTCAAGAAGCCTATTATAGAGCTTTCATCAAGTATATATCTGACAAGATACAATTTTTGGACAAGATGATATTCATTTCTATATTAATGGATTAATTAACCAGCAGTTTATCATCTCTTTGAGATATACCTTTGATTATGAGTCACTAATAACAAATAGTGATCTAACTTCAAAAAGTTAGTTTATCCAATTTGGTCTGTATCCTGAGCAGTTGTACAGAGTACTTAAATAAAATAAATTATTGTAATACTTAAGTTCTTTTTGAGTATGTGAAGATGCTTTCCATAATAAATCCAGATTTTTTTCATTTTGAATAAGGCTTTGAAATCCTCCTGACTGAAAATAGTGATAAAAATAGAGAATTTGTTTGTGGTTGCCTGTGAAAGCCATGTTAGAATGACTTTGAAACGTGTTATATTTCACTTATGGTATAGAGATGATATGATTAAATATTGTCTATTTAAATGATAAACTTAGAGGACATTGAGTCTAACAGACCTCCAGCACAAAAATTTAACATCTGAGTTCCTGGACGGTGGTTCATTTTTGTTCTGCTAAGACACATCCCAAGTAGGGAGGTTCGACACCTTTAGAGGGCAGCCCTCTTCAGGTCCTACATGTCAGAAAACTTCTTTATGATATAAAACATTATCCTGTTTTATTTTTAAGAAATTTATGTCTTTAGAGACAGGGTCTTGCTCTGTTACCCAGGCTGGAGTGCAGTGGCATGATCACAGCTCACTGCAACCTCGACCTCCTGGGCACAAAGAATCCTCCCGCCTTGGCCTCCCAAAGTGCTGGGATTGCAGCCACTGCATTCAGTGAGACTTAATCTTACTCCTCATGTTGTATCTTTCCAGTTTGCTGGAATACTATTCTCATTTCTGTATTTCCAGCCCTTTCTCAAAGGAATAAAGAAAAATTTAGTTCTTGACCTCATATCTTCAATCTTAAGCATTTAAATTGGTTTGCTTAAAACTGTACCCACTTCCTGGATGATAGTAGAAGAGAACAGAGTACCTATTTCTGAGTTCTATATAAAATAGAAATCCTAAGCACAACGTTGGTAACAATCTATTCATAATTTGACAGTAAAATAATACATACCTGCAAAGTGTATGTTCACTCTTTATAAACTCGCAAAAAAGAGAATTTAAACTTTTTACTTATTAGTCATAATAACAATTTGACTTCTGGGAACATTGGCAGAACTTTTATCTAGCATCTTTTTTGACTTTGATCAAAAATTAGTAATAATTCCAGGTATATTATAAAGTTTAGCCAACATGATAAATAGAACATGTAAATATTTCATAACTAGCCATCCTCAAGGAAAGAACTGAAAAGAGAACTTAGAAATTGTTCTTTCAAGAATGATTACCCTACATGCAGTAATTAACATGAATTGGGTGCTTACTAAGAATTTTGCACACTTTCTATCAAAGAATCCCTGCAGCAATCCTTTGAGAACTCCATACTAGTTTTACAATAAAAAACCAAGGCTTGGGGAAGATAAACAAATTAATTGAAATCATTTTGCTTGTAAATAGTAAAAGTCTTCAACACAGAAAACTTGATTTTCACCCTTTGCTCTTGACCATGTTTTTAATTCTTTTCATCTGCTTTACCTCCCATCCCCCCATGCCACTTCTGTGCTTTTTACACATAAACCTACTGTTGCCCTTATGCTACTTTGTTGCAGTTTATTCCTTGATATATCTGCCTCTGCTATTAAACTCTTGGCTTCTTAAAATAAGGAACCGTGTCTGAATTCCGACCACACAGGACAATTCCACTTTTGCTGGATTGAGGAGGCTGGTTGAGGAAGCTGAGAGGTTAAATAACTTGCCTTAACTGCTCAGACAGCCTGTAGTGAAGTTAGAGTCTTCTGTCATAAACATTCTAAGGTCCGTGGTTCTCAAATGTGGTGCCTGGGCCAACGGCATCAGTGTCACCTGCTAGAAATGCAAGTTATTGATCCTACTCCAGATTTACAGAATAAGATTTTGTATAGGTGACACCCAGAAATTTGTGTTTTAGTAAACACTTTTCATAATTCCAATGTACCCTAAAGTCTGAGAATCACCCCTAGGGTAAAGGGACAGAACAGTCTGATAAAAACAGAATGGTTGGCTTAGCATGAAGCTTAATAAAACCATTTGCTGTGTGATTGAGTTTTTACAATAGCCCATCATAGGGAAAATGAAAAATTTATGTAAAAACTCATCTAGTCGTGTTGTTTTCATTTTGAAAAAAGTTTCAATCTAAAGAAACTACTTCAATCAATCAGGTATTGAATTAATAATTTTACAATCAATAAGAAAATTCAGTGCAGAAAGAGTTTATTGGCTACATAGGTTTGCTTACCTGGAGAAACTAAGGCAAAAATAAATGAAGGGCAGCCCCTTCGGGTCTCCTCCCACTTTGGGGCTTCTCTGTCCTCTCAATAAATTCTGTTTATAAATAAATAAATAAATAAATAAATAAATAAATAAATAAATAAATAAATGTTTCAGTTTGTACTATATATAATTTTCACCAAAACAAAAACCAGTGCGGACAATTAGATCTGTAGCACAAGTACCAGCTCTTATCTGAGTGGCTCCATGCAAGTTCTGATGACGCCAACAGTAATAGAAGAAGCAAGCTAGAGCCAATAATTGGAACTCCTTTATAATTACAAGTAGATTTAAAATCATTTCCCTAAAGATTAGAAATATTTCTTCTACTCCAAAATCACATCGCCTATCATGAAAAAATAAGCAAAAGCAAATTTAAAGATTGTTTTTTAGAGACAAATTCATCTTTTAGGAGTATGTAGGAGTATGTAGTTATTTTGCATTTGAATCTAAGTTCATCTTTAGAGTCTATTGATTTGGAATAGTAGAGTCCATGTTTTGGAATAGTATGTTTCACAATACAAGAACATTTTAACTAAAATAAACATGTGGATTTCTGAAAACCCTCCCCACTCTCACTAATTTTTCTAAACGATGTCCCTTCTTCAACTGTCTGCCACTGCGTTTTTAAAAATAGCTAAAAGATTTTCCTCTTTTCTAACTGTACCCTTTCTCTTACTAGCTATACATTTATGAAGTTCTCTAAAGACTTAGCTTATCATATTTCAGGGTCTGATATATGTAGCACTAATATGAAAAACATCCTCAGAACTCTTTTTATATGTTATATATGGACATATGTACTATAAAAATTTATTAGCTATTATCCTTTCTTTAATTTCTCTTCTGAAATATCAAGAAAAATTTTATTGATAATATTGCTATTTCCTCCTGCCCTGACATTATTTTGCTTTTGAATGGACTAAAAGACACATTAATAGCATGGAAAAGTTAGCAGTAAGAGCTGGAATTCAATTTGGATTGAGGAGCAAAAAAGAAAGTTGGTTAAGTCAAATATTTAACCCCTCCATAGAATGTAAAATCTCCCTCCAACGATACAGAGAGCCTATGTAATTCTAGCTCGTGGCTTTCCCTGCAATTAAGACTCATCTCTAAGATTGTTGTAGATTATCACATGAGTTTCTTTATAGAAAAAAAGCCCTTATGGTAGCATAATCACTTCCCCCCAAAATCCAACATTTCAGACTAAAGACTTTCTTGCTTATATTCATCACATAGAATTTTTTTTTTTATTAATCAGTATTTTTTATTATGGTTTTGTGGGGTACAGTTAAGGGTTAGGTGTACAATGACGTTTCATTCAGGCACCCTGTAGATAAGAAGTGTTTTCCCATCCCCCGACAGATATTTGCTACTGTTAATCCCATCCCCCTCCCCCCATAGTTTCCCAGTACCGTCAGTCATTTTCTCATAGTATTGCATTGGATGTTCAAGGTCCATTATATGAGTGAGAACATGTGATATTCGGATTTTTGTTTTTGTGAGAGGTCACTCAGTATTATAGACTCTAGTCCCATCCAGGTTGCAGCGAAATTCATGATTTTGTTCTTTTTTATGGCTGTGTAGTATTCCATCGTGTATATGTACCACATTTTTTTAATCCAGTCCTCTTTTGATGGGCAGCATGGTTGTTTCCAGGTTCTTGCTATTGTGAACAATGCTGCGATAAACATACGTGTGCAGGTATCTTTTTTATAGAGTGATTTGTGTTCTTCAGGGTATATTTCCAGTAGGGGGATTGCAGGGTCATATGGAAGGTCAATTTTTAGAGCTTTTAGGAATCGCCACACTGCTTTCCACAGAGGTTGCACTAGTTTACACTCCCACCAGCAGTGTAGAAGTGTTCCCTTTTCACCACACCCTCTCCAGCAGCTGTTATTTTTTGAGTTGTTGATAATTGCCATTCTGACTGGAGTTAGGTGGTATCTCAGTGTGGTTTTGATTTGCATCTCCCTGATGATTAGTGAGGTTGAGCATTTCTTCATGTGTTTGTTGGCTGCTCGAATATCTTCTTTTGTGAAGTGTCTGTTCATATCTTTAGCCCATTTTATAATGGGGTTGTTTGTTTTCTTCTTTTCAGTATGTTTCAGTTCCTTGTAGATCCAGGATGTTAAGCCTTTGTCAGACCTAGAGTTGGCAAATACTTTTTCCCAGTCTGTAGGCTGTCTCCCTGCTCTCTTGATGGTTTCTTTGGCTTTGCAGAAGCTTGTCAGTTTAATAAGGTCCCATTTGTCTATCTTCTCTCTTAAGTCCTGTGGGTTTTGGGTTTTGTACAGGAATTGGATGCCAGTTCCGATTTCCATGAGAGTATTTCCTTCTTTTTCTAAGGTTCTTATGGTTTGAGGTTTTACATTTAGGTCTCTGATCCATTTGGAATTAACCTTTGTGCATGGGGATAGATAGGGGTCCTGTTTCAATCTTCTGCATGTGGTCAGCCAATTTTCCCAGCACCATTTACTGAATAGGTTTTCCTCTCCCCATTGGTAGGTGGTGGGGGCTTTGTCGAAGATGAGTTGGTTGAGAAATTGAGGTTTTGCTTCTGGAATCTCAATTCTGTTCCATTGATCTATATGCCTGTTCCTGTACCAATACCAAGCTGTTTTGATGATTGTAGCTTTATAGTAAAGTTTGAAATCTGGTATTGTGATACCACCTGCTTTGATTTTTTTGCTGAGGATTGTTCTGGCTATTCTTGGATGTTTGTGTTTCCATATGAATTCCTGTGTTGTTTTTTCTAGGTCTGAAAAGAATGTTGTTGGTAATTTAATGGGTATTGCATTGAATTTGTAGATTGCCTTAGGTAAGATGGACATCTTCACAATGTTGATTCTTCCGATCCATGAGCATGGGATATTTTTCCACTTGTTCATGTCGGCTTTGATTTCTTTGAGCAGTGTTTTGTAATTTTCATTGTAAAGGTCTTTCACGTCTCTGGTCAGGAAGATGCCAAGGTATTTCATTTTTTTTGTGGCTATTGTGAATGGAACTGTGTTTTTTATTTGGGTTTCTGTTTGTTTATTATTGGTGTAGAGAAATGCGATTGTCTTTTGTACATTTATTTTGTATCCTGAGATTTTGCCAAAGGCTTTTATCAATGAAAGGAGGCCTTTGACAGATTCTCTTGGGTTTTCAAGGTACACCATCATATCATCTGCATAGAGAGATAACTTGACTTCCTCTTTTCCTATTTGAATACCTCTGATTGCCTCCTCTTCTCTGATTGCTTTAGCCAGGACTTCCAATACTATGTTGAACAGGAGGGGAGAGAGTGGGCATCCTTGTCTAGTTCCAGTTTTCAGGGGAATTGGTTCCAATTTTTGTCCATTTAGGAGTATGCTGGCTGTGGGTTTCTCGTAGATGGCTTTTACTATTTTGAGGTATGTTCCCCGTATGCCTAGATGTTCAAGGGTTTTTATCAAGAAGGGGTGCTGGATTTTATCAAAAGCTTTTTCTGCATCTAGTGATATGATCATGTGGTTTTTGTTTTGACATCTGTTGATGTATTTAATTACATTTATGGTTTTATGAATATTGAACCAGCCTTGCATGTCAGGAATGAAGCCTACTTGGTCATGATGGATGATTTTTGAGATGTATTGCTGAATCCGGTTTGCTAGGATCTTGTTGAGAATTTTAGCATCTATGTTCATCAAAGATATTGGCTTGTAGTTCTCTTTCTTTGTTGGATCTTTACCTGGCTTGGGTATCAATGTTATGTTGGCTTTGTAAAATGATTTGGGGAGAGTTCCATCTTTTTCAATTGCCTGGAATACCTTCAGTAGGATTGGTATCAACTCCTCCTTGAATGTCTTGTAGAATTCTGCTGGAAAGCCATCTGGACCAGGGCTTTTTTTTGTAGGAAGTTTTCTTATTATGTGGTCGATTTCCTTGATTGTTATTGGTCTATTTAGGGTCTCAGTTTCTTCTTGTTCCAACCTAGGTAGGTTGTGTGATGTTAGAAAGTCTTCCATTTCCTTCTGGTTTTCAAGTTTGTTTCCATACAAGTGTACGTAGTAGTCTCTAATGATCTTTTGTATTTCTTCACGGTCAGATGTGACTTCATCTTTTGTGTTTCTGATTATGCTTATTTGGTTTTTTTCTCGTTTTTTCTTGGTCAGTCTAGCTAGGGGACCAACAATCTTGTTTACCCTTTCGAAGAACCAGCTTTTTGTTTCATTGATTGATTTGTATTATCTTTTTGTCTTCTATGTCCTGGATTTGGGCTTTTATTTTGGTGATCTGGATTCTGCTGT
>NW_006965434.1:0-465 GCF_000164805.1 Carlito syrichta
ACCACTATCTCATTATAACTGCCCCTTTTTCTCCAGTTTCCAATAACATTTTCTTCTATTTTCTATAAACTCTCACTAACAGTCTCCTAGTGAACTTTAAGATGCCTGTGTAGGCCAGCCTGGGTGGCTCAGCCTGTAATCCCAACATTTTGGGAGGCCGAGGCTAGTGGATTGCCTGAGTCTGTGGGTTCGAGACCCACCTGGGCAAATTGGCAAGACTTTGTCTCTATAATAAATAAAAAATTAACTGGGTGTGGTAGCACGTAACTGTAGTTCTGGCTGCTTGGAAGGCTGAGGCGGAAGAATCAAGG
This sequence comes from Carlito syrichta, assembly GCF_000164805.1. Lineage (NCBI taxonomy): Eukaryota > Metazoa > Chordata > Mammalia > Primates > Tarsiidae > Carlito > Carlito syrichta. The sequence continues at coordinate 312 of NW_006965434.1, forward strand.
AGGCGTCCAGCAGATTGCAGCTGTGGTGGCTGGGAGCGTGCCACTACACTCCAGTCTGACGGAGTGAGACTCCAACTCAAAAAAAAAAGGAGGGCTGCATATAAGCTGTTTGAAGGATTGTAGGTTTTTACTCACACTGTCCCCCAGGTCTTTC
>NW_006965435.1:0-3456 GCF_000164805.1 Carlito syrichta
TTTATATCTCTCACCAAGAAATAAAGGTAACAATGCTGTTACCACTCACAATGATATGTTCCTTGGAACCTTCCTGCATCCAAACAATATAGATCTTCTTGCCTCTGAAAATCTTTAATACAATATACTTAATGTGGTATATTTCATTACTCATCATAGTGGGTAGAATTGCATTTTCTCCCACACACAAAAAGATATGTTCAGGTACTAACCCCTGATCGCCATAACCAATGGTGAATAAGACTTTATTTGGAAAAGGGCAGATATGATCAAGTAAAAAAGAGGTCTTACTGGGTGAGGGTGTGCTCTAATCCAATATATTTTTAAGAAGAGGAGAATTTAGGCACAGACACGGAAGAGAAGAATGACATGTGAGAATGGAGGTGGACATTGGAGTGGTCCATTTACAAGCCAAGAAACACCACGGGTTACCAGTCACCAACAGAAGCTAAAAGAGACATGAAACACATTCTCCCTCAAAACCTCCAGAAGGAGCCAATTTTGCTAACACTTTAATTTCAAACTTCCAGTCTCCGGAAGTGTGAGAGAATAAATTTCCATGTTTTAAGCCAACTAGTTTGTGAAAATTTGTTAAAGTAGCACTACAAAACTAATATAATCATGATGCTGCATCATCTAACATGGAACCCGTGAATATTGACTGGCATTCGGTGGTTCCCAGACTGCTACTGTGACTTATGATAATGCCCACAAATATAAATCTTATGCAACGTGTGCAGGAGCCTTTGGATGATAACTCATGTTTTGGTCATATTAAGTTAACCATTTGGTATTTTATGGTATAAATGTAGAACAACATGCCTTCCAATCACGTCTTCTCTTGAACTGTTTAGGCCATAATCATTGCATTTCTATAATGTGACCTCCTTCAATACTGATGGAACCCCCTACATTCCTTTAGATTCCTTTAGGGAGGAGGTTAAGCAAAGGACCTGTCAAAGGAGCATGAGGAGAAGGTCTGTTTGCACAGAATGTCAGTCCCTCTTTGGGCATAGCTTAAGACTCTTCCAGGAGAATCCAGCATCATCACATCAATCAATGGCAATTGAGGACATCAGCTGGAAGAACACTTCGGGGTTGTAGAGTAGCAATCTCAAAAGCCCATCCGGTAAATATAAGTGCTCGCCCTGGGTGGGTTACAAACTACACGGCACAGATCTGCAGAAGACATCAGGTGAATTCTTGGAGTTCCAGTAATGGAGTCTGAGCAAAATAAAGTATGTGCTGATCTGTAGGTGCTGAAGACCGAAAGTAACCCATACCATTGGCAAAGAGATGAGAGAGTGTCAAAGCAAGGACCACACATTTAGCTCAAGCCCAAGGGTGACAGAAAACTATTCATTTCAGTTCTGAAATCCCTGGCATTGTTCTGTGTAAGATATGAGTGATGGTCACCCCACATATGTGTGTCAGCAACATTCGGGTGACTCAATCTTGCATTGCCCCACTGAAGAATACCATGAGAGTTATGGGAAGTGATCGAATCTCTGGCTTTCCTCAGGTTGGCCTCATAGGCAAGAGATCCAGTGTTCCTCAGAGCATCTGATTGGCTCACATGTTGGGTGGGGGTCCTAGATTGCTTCAAAGAGGGAAAAAGGAAACCAAGGCACTGGTTCAGGTCTGGGTCAAAACAACCCACCCAGAGTGTGCTACTGGCTCATATCATCCCATTACAGAAAGAAGATTTAGAAAACTTTACAAGGTCCCTCCTAACAACACTCCATCCTCAGGAATGGGACTCAGGCAGGAAACCCTCTTTCCCCTTGCCCAAAACTGGTCTAAGAGAGGTATGTCGGTAATACAAACGGTGCCAAAACAAACAAACAAAAAAAGTTGCACACACTTTAAGGAAGGGAGAAAAACTGTATTAAAAGTGTAATACTCAATAAGATGAATAAAAGTCACATTTGACTTTTACAATTGCAAGGAGTGATCGGCATTCACACTTCTGATTATGACAAACATCTCTTAAAATGTGTATACATTTTTTTGGCACACCAGAATTGTAGAAACAATTTTAAAAAATGAATGTTAGCTAGTCTACATTTACCCTCTTCTGCATCCTAACAGAAAACATGTAGCTCAAGTGTTTAAGGAGGAATTGTACTCACCTCTGAGGGTGCCACTTTTTGGTCTAAGTATAAACTAACCTTCAAGAGATTATATCTGTCACATACAGCAGCCAGTTGTATAAAGAACTCCTCTTTCCCTTGCCTAATGTAAAAAAGGCCCTGGCGGTTGCTGGCACTCGAACCATGAAGAAAAACTACTTTACTAAGAAGTTGACAATTTGGGAAGCAGAACAGAGAGATGGAAAGAACTTGGGCTTTATATGGATTTCCGTTTCCCTATTTATTCCATCTGAGTAGGATTTGGATAGTACACATTTATCTAGTTGACAATAGTGTAAAGGGATTGGGGAAGATATCAGTACAGACAGGGAGACCAGTTAAGTGATCATGCCTATGATTTGGATTAAGAGTTTGTTTTATAGTAATTCAATTATGTTTTTGGAGAAAAGAAATTAAACCTGATATGTCATAAAACAGAAAAACAATTATAACTTCTACTTACTCAGCACTTATTCTGTGCCATTCATTGTGTTAGACATTTTCCACATTTTATGCTAATTATTAATCCCTGAAACACTACTTCACTGGGATTTTATCCCGATTTTACACATGAGAAATTCGAGGCTCAATAAGTTTAAGCAAGTTGCAAAACTATATATCAAATAACTGGGAGAGCTCAAATTTAATCCTGTATCTGTTTTGTTCTCAAGACTATCATCTTGAGAATTTTTTTAATCTTGAGATTTTTTTCATGTGAAAGATATAGAAAAGACTCACAAATTAGTTTGTAAAATATGGATACTTACATCAAATAAAATATCTTGCATTTTCTATCACATATTTTTTATCATGTCTCACAATCTATAGTAAACATATATTAAGTATCACTTGAGAACAAGGACATACATTTGTTTATCCATTTGTTCCTTGATATTTCAACTCTGAAATTAATCTTACTAGGCTGCAGATGAGATAATGCAAACATCTTGTACCTTTAAAATAAAATCAAATACTTCAAAGCCATTTACTAAAAATATAGATGTCCCAAATTACAAATAAATTTAGGGTTGAAGCAGTTGAACTCTAGGTCACCTGATGTGTGTGTGTGTGTGTGTGTGTGTCAGGAAGATAGACATACAGACAAAGGCAGAAACAGAGAAAGAGCAATTGATCTAACCAAAGGGCTGTGTGATGCAACAGAGAGCATCTATCATTGGACTAAACAGATGAGACACACAGACACACAGGTTTCTTGACATTCTCATAGTGGTTTTTAGCCACCATATATTCCCAGCCTTGAGGACCACTCATGCTACTTCTTTTCAATTTAACAGATGGCATTGCCTTCTAAATCCTTGGACAT
>NW_006965435.1:3970-8522 GCF_000164805.1 Carlito syrichta
ACAAAGATGTGTAGCTTTGATTATCCTGAAAAAAGCCAATATAAAAATTCAGGAAATAAAATTATCTTGAAATTATATATTCATAAGTATACATAATTCACATATGTAATGCTTCTATTGACTAACTTTTCTTTTTTAAAATAAAACTATACTTTATTCACTTAGCAAGTGTTTATTGCAGATATATATTTTCTTTTTATTGACTAACTTTTCAAACTGACTTTTAAGCTCTGTCTCAAATATTCTTTCTACCTTTTCTCTATAGACATCCACACCCACCCACACACACAATCCCAATCTGATACTGCCTTCTCAACCAATCTAATTGTACCACCACCCAACAACAACGTAATGTTCTTGTTTTGTTTTGTTTTGAGTTGGAGTCTCACACTGTTGCCCAGGCTGGAATGCAGTGGCATGCTCATGGCCACCCTAGCGTCAACACACTGGACTCTGGTGATCCTTATGCCTCAGGCTTACAAGTAGCCAGAACTACAGGTGTGCACTACCATGCCTGGCTAAATTTTTGTTTTCTTATTGTAGGGACAAGGTCTCGCCAAGTTGCCTGGTCAGGTCTTGAACCCATGGGTTCAGACAATCCACTCACCTTGACCTCCCAAAGTGCTGGGATTACAGGCTGGGCCACCAAGCCCTGCCGTAATTTTCATTTTATTCCTCTATGTCTTTCTTTCCTTAGTTTCTGTTACCCAAAATTCCTGCCTTACGTTTATCTCCCCAATGTTTTTCATATTTTAAAAAATAAGTGTAGAGTTAGAATGAGCATAAAAATTTATAAAGTTTTATTATCTAAATTCTTGATGAGATTTATCTGAGCTAGAATCTTATGATATGTATGGTCTTGGAAAAATTGTGTGTGTGTGTGTGTGTTTGTGCACGCGTGTGTGTGCACTCATGTGTGTGTTTTGCTGCTGGTCTAGGCTCTAGGAATTAAGAAGCAAGTAAAAAGTACATTAACAAGGGTACCTGATCTTAAACCAGACAAAGTGAGGACCAAAGGGAGACCCAAACTTTACCTGTACGATGACCACTTGTATGTCTAATCCTGAATTGTACCCCACATTTTTAACTTAAATTAAATTTTTTAAAAATTAAATTAAAAAAAAAATTTAAAGGTACTTGCCTATGAAGTGTTTCATTCTAGTTGGGAGGCAATCATTTGAGGAGTTGTTTCAACATGATCTTTGGCCTCTGTGAAGCAATACTGTGTGGTATATCATTCCTTCGCATTAAGATTGTAATGTACATGAGTGTTTTCATATAACTGAGAATATAGAGATTCCTGAAGGGTGGTTTCTGGAAGTTCCACACCCCTTGCCACTTCACGCAGTGTATCACCTTACCTTTACTAAACACCACTCCCCACTGAAAGAATCCAGTGCTCCATGGAGGAATGGCTCATCCTAGGATTTAGGCAGGGAACATAAAAGATATACTTGGAACATCCTTAGTGCCAGAGAATTAGGAAGTGTGCAAAGAATGTAGGAATGATATTTAAAAGACAGAAAAGCCAACTTAAAGGGGCTTTCTGCAGCCAAACCTCAGAAAGTTAAGCATTAAAATAACTAGTGATAGTAACAGGTGATAATGCATTAAGTAACAGAAGAATTAAGAAAGTCCATCTATATAACTGATTGAATGAATGAATCATATGGGAATGGAAATTTCTTTCTCACATTCGAATGCCCGCTAACAGCTATAGAAGGACTTGGTGGCATTAGGATATCACTGTTTGGCAAGCATCGTTGTATTAATATCAGCAAAAAAAGGTAAGGCATGCTAAAATGAGGAAGTTAAAGGCATAAAGAACAGAATTTTACATGGTCTCAAAGTATCTTGCCACAAGACACATGTTAAACACAAAAGGAATAAAAAGAAACATTACAGTGGAAAAAAATTGCACTATTTTTATAAAGTACACAAAATTATTACCAACAGTCATGGAATAGAGACATATCCGGTGCAGGTCAAGAGATCTCCAGGGAAAAGTCACAGTATATCTGATATCCATTCTTTAGAACTGATCATGAGGAAACATTGAACAAATCCAAATTAAGAGATGTTTTACAAAATGACTGGGCTACATAGGGGAGCCTGAAGATTCCCTCTAGTCATTGTAATTCTTAAGTGGGATCTTTGGGTCTAGGAACTAACTTGACACAAGTCAGATGAACAAGAGCGTATGGGTTTAATTAACCTTACACATCCATGAAGATACTCACAAAAGAATGAAGATCTGAAGAATAACCAAGCAGAAAGCTTCTATTCTTTTTAGACAAAGAAGGATAAATTTTGTGAAGAAATGTCAAGACAGAGGGGTCTAACCCAGTAGTAAATTCTAGGGGAGCATTTAGGAGATATATAGAGTGGTGTGAAGCTAGTGGAAGACAAGGGTTATCTTAGTAAGTTTATTTATTCAGGTCCATTGCAGCATCACTTCTCAGTCACTGGCAATGTGGGTTATCTTCTTGCATTAGAACAGGAAGGTGCTTTCTCAAAGGGAATTGCATGACTTGCTATAGATAAGGAAAAGCAGTTCAAATGGGCTTCTCCACTAATGCTGCTTCTCAGATGCTTTTGGTTTGGAGCATTTTGGGGTGTTGTTTCCTCAACTTCTTCGGTTATAATAAAATCTTAAAGTCCTGAAAATAAAAAAAGTAAAAATAAAATACAAGAATGATGGACTAAGATAGAAAGTGACCAGAGAGACGAGATGTTCTGGTACAATGTGTGATTCTTAATTAAAACCTTCCCTTCAAAAGATATTGCTGGGACAACTGGTGAAACTCGAGTAGAGTTTCTAGCTGAAGAGTAGAAAGAAGTTCTTTGCACTATCAATGCAACTTCTCAGTAAGATTAAAGCTGTTTTACAATAAAATGTTAAAACATTTCAAGAACTGAATGTCTGCTCCAATGAAGAACAGAGTCTGCCGCTTCCAGTGTTGACAGGTTAAATTCGTCTTTTCATTCTCTTCTGCCAGAAACAACTAGACAGATGGACAAAATATAAAAAGTAGCTATTTTCAGACTCTGGGAAATAGTGTAGTCACAAAAGAAAAAAAGATCCAGCAATTTTATCATTGGATTTTCATTCAAAGAAAATGAAGGGATTATGTTGAAGTGATATCAGCACTTCCATGTATACTGCAGAACTATTCTCACTAGCCAAGACAGGGAATCAACCTAAGTGTGCCTTCATGGATGAACAGAGGAAGAAAATGTGGTGTAGCTGGGTGTTGTGGCTTGTGCCTGTAATCTCAGTACTTTGAGAAGGTAAGGTGGGAGAGTAACTTGAGCTCTGAAGGTTGAGACCAGCCTAGGCAGCATAGCAAGACCTAGTCTCTCACTGGAAAAAAAAAGAAGCCAGGCTTGGTGGCTCAGTCTGTAATCCCGCACTTTGGGAGGCTGAGGTGAGTGGATTGCCTGAGCCCACAGGTTCAAGACCCATCTGGGCAACTTGGCGAGACCTCATCTCTACAATAAATAAAAAATTAGCCAGGTGTGACAGCGCATGCCTGTAATTCCAACTACTTGGAAGGCTGAGACGGAAGGATCACCGGAGCCCAGCAGGTCAAGCAGTGGCTGGCAGTGGCCACTGCACTCCAGTCTGGGTGACAGAGTGAGACTCCAACTCAAAAAAAAAAAAAGAAAGAAAAGAAAAGAAAAGAATAAGCAAGTGTAGTGGTACTCACCTTGTAGTCTCAACTACTTGGGAAGCTGAGGAGTAAGAATCATCTGGGCCCAGGTAGTTGAAACTGCAGTGTGCTGAGATTGTGCCACTGCACTCCCCCTTGGTTGATAGAATGAGACCCCAACTCAGAGAGAAAGAGAGAAAGAGAAAGAAAGAAAGAAAGAAAGAGAGAGAGAGAGAAAGAGAAAAAGGAAATTGTTGTATATATACACACTGAAATACTATTCAACCAGAAAAAAATGAAATCTTTTCATTTACAACAACATGGATGAAATTGGAGGACATTATGTTAAGTGAAATAGGCTAGCCACAGGAAGACAAGTCCACAGAATCTCACTTATATTTGGAATATAAAACAGTTGCACTCATAGAAGACTAGAATTGTAGTTATCAGAGAGTAGGGAAGGGAGTAGGTAGAGGGGAAAGGGAGAGATTAGTCAGTGACACCAACTTGCATTTAGATAGGAAGAATACGTTTTGGTGTCCAAGTTCAGGCATGGGTACTGGTATATGGCCAGTTAAGAACTGGTACTTGTACATGGCCTGTTAGGAACCAGGTAGCAAAGCAGGAGGTGAAGGTAGGCAAGTGAAGTTTTGTCAGCTGTCAGTTCAGCAGCAGCATTAGATTTTCATAGGAGCAGGAACCCTATTGTGAAGTGCGTATGCAAGGGAACTAAGTTGGGTGATCCTTATGAGAATCAAATTCCTGATGACCTGAGGTGGAGCTGAGGCAGTGATGATGCTAGCACTGGAGAGCAAAAGCAAACACAAATTAACAATAGCAGTGAGGTTTGACTGCCTCATCCCCCACCTCTCCCAAAGCTCCCTCGCCCCCTACCCTGT
>NW_006965436.1:0-428 GCF_000164805.1 Carlito syrichta
ATATTTGTGTCCTCTCTAGTGTGTCAAACAGGTGACAATTCCTTCCATTCAGTAATAGTTACTCCATGATTTGTGTGTGAGGCACTGGTCTAGGTACTGGGGAAACAGCACAGAGAACGTGGTAAGCTGGTCCCCGAAGGAATCAGTCTAGTTTGGGAAAACTGACAATAAGCAGGGAGACAAGTCAATAAGCAGGGTGATTTCATATGGAGATTTGTGCTTTGAAGAAAATGAACATGTACATAGGGTAGAAAATGACTGGGACAGGATTGTTATGGATGACGTTGTCAAGTGAAGCTTTTTCTAACCAAGTGAGATTGGAGCTGAGTCCTGCAACAAGTAGACGCCAGGCCTAGACAGGCTATTTAGTCAGTGTCCCTGCACCACATGTGGGTACCACTGATCTAGAAACAGAGGACAAATTTGAG
>NW_006965437.1:0-900 GCF_000164805.1 Carlito syrichta
TATTTAGCTCATTTCACAGTGGTTAAAGTGAAAAGAAAGGGATTGTAAATTGCATTGTTCAAATGATAGGATTATACTGTTAGATTATTAGGCTTTGTTAAAGACAGATGCAAACTAAAAAACTATCAAAACAGTAAAACTCTCAGCTTGCAAGTATTTGTACAACAGCTCACATTTATTAATCTTATATTGTGTGCCTACCACAGTTCTAAGTGTTTTCACGTAATAACTCAAGTAATTCTGAAAGCAACGACCCATGTTTAGGGATGATTATTTTCCTCATTTTACAGAAGAGGAAACTGAGGCACAGAACTTCATTTAATCTCTCAAGGTCACAGAGAACCAGGTATTCCAATCTCCCTACAATATAATTTTTAAAAAATTATTGGGGATAGAGATTCTAGAAGCAGAACCTCAGTTTCTCAACCAAGTCATCTTTGACAAAGCCTCCAACAACAACCAGTAAATGGTATTGGGAAAACTGGCTGATCACATGCAGAAGATTGAAATAGGACCCCTACCTATCACCATACACAAAAATTATTTCTAAATGGATCAAAGACGTAATGTAAAACCTCAAACCTTAAGAATCTTAGAAAATGCAGGAGACACCCTTATGGAAATTTGAACTGGCAAGCAATTCCTGATCAAAACCCCAAGTGCCCATGCTATAAGAGACCAGATAGACAAGTGGGACCTCATCAAACTGGAAAGCTTCTGCAATGCAAAAGAAACCATCAAGAGAGCCCACAGAATGGGAAAAAATATTGCCAACTGTATATCTGATAAAAACCTAACATCTAGGATCTACAAGGAACTCAAATGTGCCGAAGAGAAAAATGGGCAAAAGACATAAATAGACACTTCTCAAAAGAAGATATATGGGTAGCCAACAGACAC
>NW_006965437.1:2162-3638 GCF_000164805.1 Carlito syrichta
TTTTCCAGATGGAAGTTACTTTGTCCAGTGCTCTAGGCCTTGTTGGTTGGGAGGCAGGGCTGGTCTGACCCACACTGAAGGGTGAGGCAGATGAGGTGTAGTGACTTACCCAAGGTCATCTAGAGTTGATGTGTTAGGACTGGCACTGTGACCCAGGTATGTCTCTTATCTCTCACCCAGTTGTCTGTCCAGCATACACAGCATTTGCCTTGTTCTCGTGTGCAGTGAATCGCTTTTCAAGGGCTCAGAGGATACATGTTTCTTTGAGGTTAACCTGCAGGTAATATAAACAAACACTAAGTACCTTCAAACTAATGATAGTGAATGTTCATTTTCCTTTCCTTCCCCAAGCTCTGTTGGGAGGTTAGAAGAAAAATTCGTGGACTCACACCACACAGCACGTGCTCTTTTGTGTCTGGCTGTGTTCAAACATTATAATATATGTGTGGTCTACACTTTGATTTCTGTATTGTAGAACATTTCATATTCATATTTAAGAACATTCTTTCATAATTTTCTTTGAAGGACAATACTACATTGTTCAGCATACACAATATGCAGTATACACAAATACAATGTATGTATTTGTTATGGCAATTTATGTATTTTACAAATCTTGACTTTATATGAATGTTAATGTACATATATTTGGATGGACCTTGATTTTTTTTTTTTTTTGAGTTGGAGTCTCACTCCGTCGCCCAGACTGGAATGCAGTGGCTGCTCCCGGCCACCGCAGCCTCGACCTGCTGGGCTCCGGCGATCCTTCTGCCTCAGCCTTCCGAGTAGCCGGAATTACAGGCATGTGCTACCACGCCCGGCTGATTTTTTGATTTATTGTAAAGATGAGGTCTCGCTGCCCAGGTGGGTCTCGAACCTGCGGGCTCAGGCAATCCACTCACTTCAGCCTCCCAAAGGCGCGGAATTACAGGTTGAGCCACCGAGCCCGGCTTGGACCTTGATTTTAATATCTTTTGAAGATTTACCAAATAGTGGCATTCCTGAATTAGGGTATGTGTATGTTCAGTTCATTGGATACTGACAAACACTTTTTCAAAATGGTTGTTCCAATCTATTCTCACCAGCAGTATGTTTTTTGTTTTTTGTTTTGTTCCCCGAGCTTGGGTCTCACTCTGTTGTTCAGGCTGGAGTGCAGTGACATGATCAAAGTTCACCACAGCCTCAACCTCCTGGGCTCAGGTGATCCTTACGTCTCAGCCTTCAAGTAGCTGGGACTACAGGTCTGGACCACCACGCTTGGGTAATTTTGTTATATTTTGGTAGAGTCACGGTCTCACTGTGTTGCCTTGGCTGATCTTGAACTCCTGGGCTCAAGCAATTCTCCCACCTCGGCTTTCCAAAGTGCTGGGATTGCAGGCATGAGCTACTGTGCCCAGTCCTAGCGAGGGTGTTGAGAGTTCCAGTGTTCCATATCCTCCCCAGCGCTTGGTATTTTCTGTCTTTTTTTCATTTCTG
>NW_006965438.1:0-802 GCF_000164805.1 Carlito syrichta
TCAGCCCATTTCCAAGAATATTGTGAAGAATGGAAACAGCAAAGATGAGGACATTTAGTTCTCATAACTAGCTTGAGAAGGCAGCAGCGAGTATGACTGCTCCCCTCCTATAGATAGAGACATGACCAGAGAAGCTCAGTGACAAGGAAACATAAAGGCAGGTCACGAGCTGAGACATTTCATTCCAGGCCTCTGGTTCTTTTCTGTGTTAGCCTCCAGTTCACCATCCCCTCTATTTGAAAGGCAAAAACACCTACTCAATCCTCAAGTACCCAATAAAATATTGCTAGGAGAAGCCTGCAGATTTTAACTTGAACCTTGGCCCTTTTAAATTTGTATGGGCACCTACAAATGGTGAATTGCATCAAGGAGGCATGAATGCATGTTAAATGTTTAGGATATAGTCTTGCTAGGTGAAATTTGAAGGGAGAATTTTTGAGCCTGCCCTTCAGGCTAGATAGGGCGTACAAGGTCAGACTCTGGTGAAAGCACAGATAGGAAAGGATGAGGAAAGGGGAACCCTCTCTAAGGAGAAGAAGTGGGAGGCAGAACGGAGCAATTCCCATCTGCAAACCTGCCAAGAGAGGAGTGAGATCTGGGCAAATGATGTTGGCTTACAGACAACCCTGGGGGTGCGGGCTATTCTGGGTTCTCTGTTGCCAACAACCCCTTTCTTTCAGTCAGGTGTGCCCAAAACTTCACAAGAGCAAAGATGATGATGGTTTGTACAAAAAATAGTTTGTTTTTTTTTTGAGTTGGAGTCTTGCTCTGTCGCCCAGACTGGAGTGCAGTGGCATGCTCC
>NW_006965439.1:0-479 GCF_000164805.1 Carlito syrichta
CAGAAGCTATCCTCATAGGACACCCATCAAAGGATATTTATCAGAAGGCATTCATCAGAGAACATCTATCAGAGAGCATCTATCAGAAAGGATCTATCAGAGGGTATTTGTAAGAAACTATTCTCAGAGGATACCCATAAAAGGATATCTGTCAGAAGCCATTATCAGAGAGTATCCATCAGAGTATATAGATCAAATGGCATCTTTCAGTGGGTGGACTTCAGAGGACATCTATCAGAGTACTTCCAACAAAACACATCCATCAGATGGCATTCATAAGAGGTTATCCATCAGAGAACATCCATCAGAGGGCAACTATCAGAAAGTATTTTTAAAAAGTGTCTATTGGAAGTTATACCCAAGTTGAGCACAGTGGCTCACACCTGTAATCCCAGCACTTTGGGAGGCAGTGGTGAGAAGATTCCCTGACCCAGAGCTTTGACACCAGCATGGGCAACTTGGTGAGACTTCATCTCTAC
>NW_006965440.1:0-4769 GCF_000164805.1 Carlito syrichta
ATCACTTTAGTAGTGGTCATTATGGCATATCCTGCTTTTCTTTCTCCATTAATAAAAAAAACTGCTCCCATCAATGTACCATTTGCATTCGGGGTTAGGAAGGGGAAGGTCGGTTAAATCTTGTGTTACTGCTCTAGACATTTCAAGAATCTCTGTACAGCTATGCTCTGCCAGTTCTGGAAGTGGGAGGAGGGTAGTTGGGCTTAAGAGACCTGACTTTTGGAGCATTAGAGTTGCCAGTGAAAAGAGTTTGGTGCTTAGTAAGTCTTGAACTAGTAAAAAATTTGTAAGCATTGTTGTTCAAAATGTCAGCCACCTGGTGTGGAGATTACACATCAATATGTTGTCCATAAGTAATTTTATTAGCTTCCTGAGTTAGCATGGCAGTTGCTGCTAGGGCCCAAAGGCATGATGGCCACCCTTTTGCTGTATTGTCCAAGGGTTTAGGTAAGTATGCTACTGCCTTCATAACTGGACCATACCTTTGTCCTAGCAGCCCCAAGGCTATTTCTTCCCTCTCCATTGTGTAGAGGATAAAGTTCTTTTGTAAGTCAGGGAGTGCCAGAGCTGGGGCCCTCATTAGTGTGTCTCGGAATTAAAAAGAAAACATTTTGTGCCAGTGAGAAAACTTTTTGTGGCAGTCCAGAGGTTCATGTTTTGAACCCTGAGCAGCCTCATATAATCGCTTAGTTATAAGTTCATAATTAAGAATCTAAATTTTAAAGTAGTCATTTAAACCCAAAAAAGCATGTAATGAGAGACTGTATGAATTCCTACCTCACGTTCACTGTATTTTATAGAGACTGTATGAATTCCTACCTCACGTTCACTGTATTTTATAAATCCTGTATGAATTCCTACCTCACGTTCATTGTATTTTATAAATCCTTACCCCATAGGACTAGGCATATATAGGCCGCCCGGTGGCTGTGACTGTAAAGTTATGAAGTGTTTGCAGTGCTTATACTTAGAACCTTGTTAAGTTTAGTTTTTGTTTGTCCCATAATAACCATGTTAATTGAAATAACCAGCTTTGAGCCGGGCTTGGTGGCTCAGCCTGTAATCCCACCCCTTTGGGAGGCTGAGGTGAGTGGATTGTCTGAGCCCATGGGTTTGAGACCTGCCTGGACAGTGAGACCTCATCTCTACAATAAATAAAAAAAAAATCAGCCAGGCATGGCAGCGAATGACTATAATTCTGGCTACTTGGAAGGCTGAGGTGGAAGGATCGCCAGAGCCCAGCAGGTCAAGGCTGTGGTGGCCAGAAGCAGCCACTGCACTCCAGTCTGAGAGACAGAGTGAGACTCCAACTCAAAAAAAAAAAATAGAAATAACCAGCATCTTCTGCTGGCAGTGTGTGAATGTTAAGCAAAAAGCCCCTCCCAGACATTCCTTTGCTTGAATTATGGTGGGCTCTGTGGCACCAGCTGCACTTCTGGTAGGCTCTGTGGTGCTAGCCGCAGTTCTGGTGGGCTCTGTGTTATCTCAAACCTGCCTGTATGCCCGAGCTGATTTATGCACAGTCACAGTGACTGTGTGAACCACAGCTTATCTAACAGTCCAGATGACTTGACTGACTCCATTCTGCCTGCGTAGCCATTAGTAATCAATCATGGGCAGCTGGGCCCGCACCTGCACAAATCAAAAACAAAGCCACCAACCTCAAGCTCTCCTGTCCCCTGACATCACCGCAGACCTAATTGGGAACAAATTCTCCAAGGTCCGTGAGCTTCGTGTTCTACGTCATGCCTTCTTCTAATTGGATAATGTCTCAAGCCTAGGGAAAACCGGTCATGCCCAGTCCCTCCCTCATAACTGTGTATATAAACTACCTGCTGTACTAGGTCTGGGCTCTCGTTCCTGTACCGTTGCGCCGGTCACAGACGTGAGCCCAGACTCGAGTCTGAATAAAGACCCTTGTGTGATTTGCATCGGAGCTGGCTCTTTGGTGGTCTCTCAGATTCAGGATTCGGGTACTACATTTGGGGCCTCATCTGGGATCCCAGAGACCCTCCCCAAGACACCCCCCCCCAGCCCGGAGGGTCCCAGTGTCGGCAGGTAAGTGCACTTCATTTTTGGTAAGCGCGCATCTGTATTGTCTGTAGGAATTCCATTCGGTATTAAGGTCAGCACTGGCTTAAGCAGATGCTCTGGCAGGCCGTCAGCCAGGGTCTTGGGAGACATCCCTTGCCCCCTTTGGGAGGATGTGGAATCCTTCCCTGGAGGATGAGGAATCCCTCCACTGTAAGGAGAGTCAATCACCAAGAGGATGGACTCACCCTCAGCTCAGTTTCATTTTGGTCTGCACGACCGTGGACAACCATACTTCATTGTTAGTAGTCTTGTCTTGTGTGTAATCTTGTTTTGTGTGTTATATTGTACAGAAAAGGGAATGGGACAGATGCTGACTACCCCTCTAACTCTTATGACTGACCATTTCTTGGATGTAAAGGAAAGGGCTGATAATCTGAGTGTAATCATCCACAGAAAAAAATTCCAGGCCCTTTGTAAGTCTGAATGGCCGTCCTTCAATGTAGGGTGGCCACCAGAGAGCACTTTCTCATTAAGCATTGTCTTACAGGTTAAGCATGTCATTTTACAGGATGGACCGTGCGGCCACCCCGACCATGTGCCTTACATCCTGGTATGGCAGGGTATAATTAAACCCCCGTGGGCCAAGTCTTTTATTCCACCTCAAACAGGGTCAGTGCTCTGAGTTCTGATCACACAGGAGAAGGAGGCTAAGGATGGCAGACTCCTGAAAGCCACAGGGCCAACTAAACCTCCGCTCTATCCAGTCCTGCTGGATTCAGATCTGGAGATGTTTCTTCCTCCCCCTACCCCAATGCCCCCTCAGCACCCCCAGCACCTGTGGCGGGTGCCGCTGAGGGACTGGTGCCACCAGGGGAGGAGCCTTGGCATGGACCGGCAGCAGGGAGGTGGGGACACACCACTCAGGGAGCCCCAGCTGCTCTGGAGGAGGGACCCGCAGACTCCACTGCACTCCCTCTCTGTACAATCAGGCCCCCAAGAGAAATCAGAGAACAGCCCCTGCATTATTGACCATTCTCCACCTCTGATCTGTATAATTGGAAAGCCCAAACTGCTAAATTCTCTGATAATCCAAAAGATCTAACTGACTTGCTAGAAAGCATTCTTTTTACCCACCAGCCCACATGGGATGATTGTCAGATGCTCTTAAAGGTTCTCTTTACCATGGAGGAAAGGGAACGCATTCAGACAGAAGCCCGGAAATTGGTTCTGGGAGAAGACAGGCAACCAACCCAGAATCCGGACATCATCAATGCAGCCTTCCCCCTGTCCCGCCCCATGTGGGACTTCAACATGGCAGAAGGTAAGGAGAGGCTCCAGGTCTACCGCCAGACTCTAATGGAGGTCTCAGGGCTGTGGCACGCAAGCCCACTAATTTGGCCAGAGTATATGATATTCAACAGGAGAAAGATGAGAGTCCGGCCACGTTCCTGGAATGGCTTACAGAAGCCTTCGGACGGTACACTCCTATGAGTCCAGAAGTGCCGGAAAACAAGGCAGCTGTTATGATGGCTTTTATTAATCAGGCTGCCCCAGATATTAGAAAAAAGTTGCAGAAAGTAGAGAGATTAGGTGAAAGCCTCCAAGACTTATTAATAGTGGCAGAAAGAGTGTACAACAACCAAGAAAGTCCAGAAGACCAACAGACCAGAGGAAATGATCGCCAGACCCGCAACTTGTCTAAAATCCTGCTGGCTACTACCACCAATGACCTTCGGGAAAAGCAGAGGCAATTCAAGCAGCTGGCCAGAGAGCCAGGTAAGAAGAGTGGTTTCCAAAAGGGATGCCCCAGATTGGCTAAAAACCAGTGTGCATACTGCAGGAAGGAGGGACAGTGGGTAAAAGATTGTCTGGAAAAACCTCCAGAACCTAAAGAAAGTTTGCCACCCTGTGGGTGTGGACTCAACCTCTCATTTCAAAGAGGCGAGCTTACCTCGAACGGGGAAAGAGTCCTAACCCTGGAAGATTAGGGAGATCAGGGTTCAGAACCCCTCCCCGAAGCCAGGGTAATGTTGAAGGTGGAGGGGAAACCCATGCAATTTCATGTGGACATGGGTGCGCAGCACTCCGTCCTGTTACAATCACAGGGAAAGCTCACAAATAAAATATCGTGGGTGCAGGGGGCCACGGGCACCAAGCCATACCCATGGACCACCCAAAGAACAGTGGACCTTGGCGTGGGCCGGGTATCTCAATCCTTTATAGTCATCCCTGAGTGCCCGTATCCCCTACTAGGACGAGATTTACTCACCAAAATGGGTGCCCAGATCAGCTTCCATCCAGGAGGAACAGAAATCTTAGACAAGGATGGACACTCTATCCAGGTGCTCAGTATAAGCTTAGGGAATTAGTATCGCCTCCACCAGAGCCCTCCACCACCAATGGAGGATATTAACTGTTGGTTATGGGACTTTCCCCAGGCATGGGCAGAGATGGGGGGAACGGGACTAGCCAAGCACCGGCAGGCTGTGTTCATTGAGCTCAAGTCAGGAGCCGATCCGGTCAGAATCTGGCAGTACCCAATGCCCCTGGCTGCCCGAGAAGGCATAACTCCTCACATTCGGTGACTATTAAGTGAGGGCATATTGCAGCCCTGCCAGTCAGCCTGGAACACTCCCCTGTTGCCAGTGCGAAAACCGAACTCAAACGACAACATCCGGGTTCAAGGCTTACCTGAGTGAACCGGTGGGTGATGGATATACACCCTACAGATCCGA
>NW_006965441.1:0-382 GCF_000164805.1 Carlito syrichta
TCAATGAAAGTTTTTATCTGGAAGTTTACAGAAGGTTGTGTCACAATTTTCAAAAGAAACATCTGAGTTGTGGCAAACAGGTGACTAGTTTTATCATTATGACAATGCACCTTCCCACACTGCACTGAATGTTCAGCAATTTTTTTACCAAAAATGTCATAACTCCCATGCCTTACCCTCCCTGTTTACCCAATCTCGCCCACATCTACTATTTAAGTTTTGCTGATATAGAAGAGGTGAACCAAAAAATGGCAGAAGCACTAAAAGGCATCAAAATCAACAAATTCAAAAACTGTTTTGAGCAGTGCAAAAATCATCTCAATAGGTGTATTGCCTCAAACAAAGAATACTTTGAAAGTGACTGAAATTTAAACATGTAAGA
>NW_006965442.1:0-366 GCF_000164805.1 Carlito syrichta
AGACTGGGCCCACTCCAAAATATGTGTCCCTATGAATAGACCTCCTTTGTGATTGGTGACGTAGTGACTGGTCTTCATATATGTAGAGTGTCTCTATGACTAATCCTCCTCTGTTATGTGTGTAAGTGACTGGTCCTCCTCCTTAATGGGTGCTCTAGTGAATGAGTCTCCTTTCTAATTGGTGACTCAATGATTGACCAGTCTATGCGATGGTTGTTGCAGTGACTAGCGCTCTTTTATCATGTGTGTACTGTGAACTAGTACTCCTCAAAAATGATTGTTCCCATGACTCATCTTCCTCTGTGATGTGAGCCCCAGGACTGTCCCTCCTCTGTGATGAGTATTTCAGTGACTATACCTCCTCCA
>NW_006965443.1:0-977 GCF_000164805.1 Carlito syrichta
CCTAGCTAGCCAGCTGGGAAGTCAGCTGAATTAACTAGCTGATGTAACCAGCTAGCCAGCTGGCTAGCCAGTTGACTTAACTAACTTGTTACCTAGCTAGCCACCTTGCTAGCTAGCTGAATTAACTAGTTGGTTTAATAAGCTAGCCAGCTGGCTAGACAGCTGACTCAACTAGCTGACAACTCATTAGCCAACTGGGTAGCCAGCTGACTTAACTAACTCTCTACCTAGCTAGATTGCTGGCTAGCCAGCTAACTCATCTAGCTGACTTAATTAGGTAGTCAACTGACTAACCAACTGATTAACTAGATTACTACCTAGCTAGCCAGCTTTCTACCCAGCTGAATTAACTAGCTGACGTAAATAGCTGGCCTGCTTGCTAGTCAATTGAATTAACTATCTTGCTATATAGCTAGCCATGTGGGTAGCCAGTTGATTTAACTAGTTGACTTAAGTAGCTAGCCAGCTGTCTAGCCAGCTCACTTAATTAGCAAGCTACCTAGTTAGCTGCTGGCTAGCCAGTTGACTTAACTATGTGACTTAAATAGCTAGCCAGCAGGCTAGACCACTGACTTAACTCTCTAGCTACATAGCTAGCCAGCTGTCTTGCCAACTGACTTAACTAGGTGACTTAACTAGCTAGCCAGCTGGATAGCATGCTGACCTAACTGCTTAGCTGCCTAAGTAGACAGCTGCATAGAAAGCTGGATTAACTAGCTTGCTACCTACATAGCCCGTTGGCTTGCGAGCTGAATTACCTACCTAGCTACCTAGTTAACAAGTTAGCTACTGAGCTGACTTAACCAGGTTACTTAGCTAGTTTGCTCACTGTCTAGCCAGCTGACTAAACTAGCTAGCTACCCAGCTAGCCAGCTGTCTAGCAAGCTGACTAAACTCGCTAAATTAACTAGATGACAACTAGCTACCTACCTAGCTATCCAGCTGGCTTAACTAGCTGAAATACCTAACTAGCCATA
>NW_006965444.1:0-356 GCF_000164805.1 Carlito syrichta
AAAGTTGTACTTATTTCCAAATGCATAGATGATGGATAGATAGATAGATACATAGATAGACATACAGACATAAAAGAATGCGTTATTAGATTCAGTTGGTTATACTGTGTTAGCTGTACTGAGAGTAAGCAGTCGCCAACACAGTGAGAATCAAATATTGTTTTTATTGTTGGCATTTGAGAGCAGGCTCATGTCAGAAAGAAACTCTTGACCCTGAATGAAGCAAGCAAGGGGTTTATAAAGGCAAAAGCCACAAAGCTACATAGCAAATTAGCAACCATAAACTAACAAGTTCACAACCAAAATTGGAACTTTTGATCATTAGGGAGTTTCAGTTATCTTTATGTCCCAGACAT
>NW_006965445.1:0-381 GCF_000164805.1 Carlito syrichta
ATGGTATGCATTTGGAAACACGTATGCTGACATCAGGAAGATTTGCTTTACCTCCATACAAACAGTCTACGAGACCCTGGGCAAGGTCTTTAGATTCTACTTCTTTAGGTATAAAATGGGAATATAGCATCATAGCCTTTTGGAAACTATCAATTCTACTGAATATATCTAAAGTGTTTAGCAGATTTTATGGCCCTTAATGCATGTACTGATTCTTGTTATTCTTGACTTCTGTATTTTTATTCCCCCCAAGTTTATGTTAATTCATTGGCTCACCTTTTCTTCCCCCCTTCCCATCTCTGTGCCTGCCCCTCATCATAAATCATACCAAAAATAAAGTGGATCCTTCTCCATCATGAGATATGTTTCAGCACTGTGAGA
>NW_006965446.1:0-458 GCF_000164805.1 Carlito syrichta
AACCCCGGCCCTCTACCCTGGGGCCCTCCAGGAGCCTAGGTACCAGAGCCCTGACCTTTCTATCCTGGGGTTCTCTTGAAGCACTGGGACCAGAACCCTGGCCATCTGATGCCAGGTTCTCTTGGAACCTTGTTCCCAGAGCCCTAGTTCTCTCACCCCGAGGCCTTTCTTAATCCCTGGGTTCAGAGCCTAAGCCCTCTCACCACAGGGTTCTACTGGAGCCCAGGGCCCAGAAGGGAACCAGTCCTCTCACCCCAGGGTCTTCTTGGAGCCTGGGCCCAGAGGGGACCCAAAATTCTCACCTCAGCCCCTCCAATAGCCCCGTGCACAAAGCTTCACCCCTCTCACCATGGGGCCATCCTGGAGATTCGAGCACAGAACACTGGTCCTCTCACCTCGAGGCCCTCCTGGTCCCCTGAGCCCAGAGGCCCAACCCTCTCATACCAGGGCCATCTTGG
>NW_006965447.1:0-382 GCF_000164805.1 Carlito syrichta
TACATATGTTATATGTATATATATTTTATTTTGCAAATAAGAAAAAGTTTGCCATTGAAGAAATTACATATTTTGCCCTTGTCATGTGTGGTTTTGATACTTGCTCCTTATTCATTAATCTATTAATTAATCTATTATTCATTCTTTAATTAATCTATTATTGTTATCATTCCAATTAAATTTGTCAGGCATTGTAATTGGTGATGAAGATATTAACAGCAAATAATATAAACATAATTATTGTCTTTATGGAGTTTAGATTCTTTTGATGACTCAGGAGTAATACAATTTTTTCCTGAATTGCACAAACATTTAGAGTAGTAAAATTATGTTATATAATATAGGTGATACTCCTAAAATAACTTTGGCAGAAGAGATAGAC
>NW_006965448.1:0-903 GCF_000164805.1 Carlito syrichta
CAGAGGCACAGGCTGCGTGCCGGCCATGTGCCTGAAGTCCACGCTCGGTAGCTGTAGATGCCCGGGCGATCCCGTTGCCGCCAGCCACCCCGTCCTCGTTGTCCTCCAGGCCGTCTTCTCCCGGCCCCATGGCTCCCCTCCAGCCTGAGCCGGTCGCCAGGCCGGTGGCCGCCTCTGCCGCCGCCCCTGCCACTGCCCTGGCGGCTGCAACGCGCAGGGAGGAACCTGGGCACCGTAGCAGGGCGCTGGCCTCACGCGCACCCGCGAAGCCCCGCGCGTGCCCCCGCGCAGTCCTCCTCCAGTGCTGCCCCGTGCCCCTCCATGGCCGCCCTTGGCTGTACTGCTGTCACAGAGGAAAGCAGCCGCAAGCAGCAGGGCCCAGCACGTCGCGGGTGCCCAGTTCATCTTCGCGGGGCAAGTCCTAGAGGAAAGAAGAGGGGGAAAGGGAGCAGAGGCTCAGGGCCTGGTGGCGGTGGCACAGTACATGGGGAGAGGAGGGTCGGGCCTGGGAGGGGAGGGTCAGGGCCTGGGGAGGAGGGGGCTCAGGGCCTGAGAGCAGAGAGCCTTGTGAGCTTTTGTGAGAATCAAGGGGTACAGGGGGCATCCTGAAGGACAGCCCAATCAGGTCTGGGGGAATGCTGTGGGCGGGGGAATGCTGAGATGGAGGGGGGCTAACCACTATTATCAGAGGCCTGGGCCTAGGGGAGGGGGGGTGCGTCCTGTTCTCTGACCCTGAAGTGGTAGGTGGAGCTGGGAGAGGTCAACACCTGAGGTGGAGGAGCAGAAGGGTTGGGGGGTTCCGGCCTGGGGGAAGGGCTCCATGTACCGGGCTCTGCACATGAGTGTTCCGAGTGGGCCGCCCCGCCGGTTACAGGGCATTGTGTTGCAAGGACCTGCAGCGGG
>NW_006965449.1:0-830 GCF_000164805.1 Carlito syrichta
CATCTGATTGCCTATTATGTGGAAACTACCTATGTCTCAAAACCTGCCATGCCACTTAAACAATGAACTGCACAGTTGCCATGATGACAGCCGGGGACTGAAGCAAGCTGAAAGTTACTGCACGTACAAAAACCAAGAACGTTCTGCTTGACCAAAAGCAACATAATACAACTATTATCACAGTTATAACGTCTAATCATAACCCCAAGTGAAACTACATACTGGAACAAAAGCTAATCAATCAGTTTGCCAGGAAATAACAGCTAAAAATCTTAAGAAGAAAAACAGTTTAGAAAGAAAAAGAGATATAAAATAATTCTGCTGTGCATTTTTCATAGGATATAATAAGATTTTATTTTAGACTGTCACTTCCTAATATTGAAAATTCTGTTGTCTTATAATACACTGGTTACTATTCATATGTACACACTTGATGTTATATCCTTGTCTCAGAGGCGACCTTCTGAATAGGCCTTCATAGGCCTCAGCTGTGTGGTTACATATGTTGGCTCCCAACACTAATCAAAACCTGGAGTTCCCATGCCATAAGAGATAAGATAGACAAGTGGGACCTCATTAAACTGACAGGTTTCTGCAAAGCCAAAGAAACCATCAAGAGAGTCCACATAAATAAAAAGCAAGCTGAAATTCTAGAAATGAAAGAATATTCAGGGAAATAAAATGCAGTGCAAATGCAGTCCACAGACTGGGAAAAAATATTTGCTAACTCCATGTCTGACAAAGGCCTAACATCAAGGATCTACAAGGGACTCAAATGTGCTAAAAAGAAAAAACAAACAAATAAACAAACAGCTCCATTACGAAGTGGG
>NW_006965450.1:0-448 GCF_000164805.1 Carlito syrichta
CAAAAGTTAATCAATCAGTTTACCAGGAAATAACAGCTAAAAATCTTAAGAAGAAAAACAGTTTAGAAAGAAAAAGAGATATAAAATAATTCTGCTGTGCATTTTTCATAGGATATAATAAGATTTTATTTTAGACTGTCACTTCCTAATATTGAAAATTATGTTGTCTTATAATACACTGGTTACTATTCATATGTACACACTTGATGTTATATCCTTGTCTCCAAGGCGACCTTCTGAATAGGCCTTCATAGGCCTCAGCTGTGTGGTTACATATGTTGGCTCCCAACACCTCTCTATGTTACTGGAGAGAATAAGGACATCACAAAGAGACCTTTTTTTTAATGTTCCCAATTTTTTTTGTTTTTGTTTTTTTAAATTTTTTTATTTTAAAGATATGGGGTACAAGTCAGGTTAGGTATACAAATGGTCATTATGCAGGTACCCT
>NW_006965451.1:0-4167 GCF_000164805.1 Carlito syrichta
AATAATTATTAAGTGGGTGTAGAAGAGAAGAAAAAGAAGGTTCCTGCTGTGCCAGAAACCCTTAAGAAAAAGCAACGAAATTTTGCAGAGGTGATGACCAGGCACCTGAGGAAGAAGTTTGCCCAAAAAAATGCTTCAAATGGCAAGGAGGAAACTTATCTATTAAAAAAGCTAAGCACCATCACAAGGAATATAGGCAGATGTACAGAACCGAGATTTGAATGGCTAGGATAGCAAGAAAAGCTGGCAACTTCTATGGACCTGCAGAACCCAAATCATTATTTGTCATCAGGATCAGAAGTATTAGTAGTGTGAGCCCAATGGTCCAGAAGGTATTGCAGCTTTGTCTTTGTTAGATCTTCAACAGAACCTTTTTAAAAAGCTCAACAGGGTTTCAATTAACATCCTGAGCTGAAGTCAGTAAATGAACTATCTACAAGTGTGGTTATGGCAAAATTAATAAGATGTAAATTGCCTTGACAGAAGGTGGTTTGATTGTTCAATCTCTTGATAAATATGGCATCATCTGCATGGAAGAGCTGATTCATGAGAACTATACTGTTGAAAAATGCTTCAAAGAAGCAGATAACTTCCTCTGACCTTTAAAATTATCCTCTCTGTGAGGTGGAATGAATAAAATACTACCCATATTGTAGAAGATGGAGATGCTGGCAACAGGGAAAACCAGATCAACAGGCTTATTAGAAAGATGAACTAAGGTGTCTGCCATAATTATTTGTGTTAAGTGGTGAATTAAATAAACATCCCTGCTTTCAATGGAAAAAAGTACCAAGAACATCAGACATCTGGGCCACTTGTGACTGCTTCACAGATTGAGGAGTAAATCAATAAATTGGAAAGTAAATGCAATTTTGTCCAGGTAAGAAGCATTTTATTTCTTGCCTTCTGTGCCTGTAATTAGGAATTACCTTAAGTTCCTTCTGGAGAACAAAAAGACAGAGCATAAATACATTAATTAAAATCCAATAAGTTATTGATAGACGGGGTTTGCTTAGAATTCTGTGGCTATCATCCAGACTGAATGAATGTTCTCTATTCTCAAGTCTCTGCCTTCTAATTTAGGATTGTCATTCTTTATGAAAAATTCCACTGGTGACCTAGTCTCTCAAATGCCTTCTTTTATTTTCTAAAAAATAAAACAATAGTCACCCCCCCAAAACCCTTTTAAATCAATGAGTCAGCACTTTTAATTACTCTATAAGTTGTCTTGCCAGAGTGTCACAAACCTGGGTGGCTCTATCCTTCCTGGAAAGGCTTTTGTGGGGCTGGAGTTTTCTGCATTCCCCAGAGGCCTTTTCTCCTTCCAGCGGGGTGGCAGAAGCAGTGTGACTGGTGGTCCAGACGTTTACCCTTGGAATTATCTTGCTTTTCCAGCTCTGATTAAAATTTGTCTTTTATATCTTAGTATATCTATGATAGACCATGGGGAGAAAAAAACCCCAAAAAATATAGAAAAGCTTTCACCTTCACTGTTAAAAATTTGTGATTGTTGCCCACATTTGCCAGAGAAAGTGGCTTATAGCACAAATTAACATGAACTTTTAATTCCTAGATTAATAATTTATTAGAAACCTAAAGGCCCTATGCACTGCCAGATCACACTATTGAAAGAAAAACAATGAAAACAACATAACTCGAATCATAAAAATTTGTGAATGAGATTTGGAATAAGTAATAATTTGGAATTCCTAAAGGACTTCTTATTTCCCCTCTAATACCACCCTGGCTGAAGAGACAAGCAAGTTCATTATTTATTTTTTTGGGGGGGGAGTAGCAATACAGGTATATTTTATTTCACATTTTATTAGTAGACAGATGGTCAGAAATAGACAAAATAAACCACTAAAGGGGAAGTCAACACAAAATGCATCAGATAATCTTTTCTCATAAGTTAAACTGAAGAAAAACATCTACAATTTCAACTAAAACTATTAAAGTCAGGTGTGTCCTGCTGGTTTCAGAATAGTTGAAAATTGCATCTGAATCTTTTCTAGTTGTAAATGTAAACCTTGTTTATCAGGATGGGAAAGGTGGAGAATTAACATTCAGTAAGAACTACACATTTTCCCCTTCCAATCTCTTACTGTACACACCCCAAACATAAGGAAACCAGCAAATAAAGAAGCAAATAATTGTCAGGGCAGAGGAAAGAAGGAATTACAGAAATTGCGGCTAATAGAAAAGAACTCTGGAATGATGAGAAAAAGAGAAGAGGGAAAGACTGAGAGAAGCAACAATGGAATAATAACATTATACTTTCTCCACACAGCCTAAAACACACAGAACTGTGCATGGGGCCTTCGTGAGAATGAAAAGGAATCTGAAAACGCAGGATTCTGCGTTCATGTCACACCAAGAATTACCACAACTGTACTCACAAAGTTCTGGCTTGAGCCTGAGACCTCCACTCCCAAACAGAAGAAAATTATATTCTCAAGTATTTTTCCACAGGATGTGTTCTCAGGGACAGAACTCTGGAACCAGCCTCTGGGTTTTAAAAGTCAGTCTAAACTATTAGAGTGACCTGCTAGCAAGTCAACATACCCCAGTCTTCTGGAACTGATTGTATTTATCAGAGGTGAACCCAGTCCTCAACAGCTACACCCCAAAGGGCTGAAAGGTACTCCACTTGGTGCTCTGGCTCCCTGAGTCAATGTGCAACAGGCCAACAGGATCTAATGGGACAAGGATGAGCAGCACAGCACCTCCCACAATGCCAAGGTGCCTGGCCTGTGCTGGGAGTGAGATGCTTTAGCAGTAAGGGGAATTTGAAAGGCTTAATTTTAGGGCTCCAAGAGAGTAAGACCAAGCTACTGGCTGTAAATGTGGAGGGTAGGGGGGACGAAGTGGGGGGCTGTAAATCCGAGGACATTGTGGAGCAGCTTTGGCTCCAGAAGCTTTGCAGGTTATCTGGAAGCTTTACTTATGAAGTGTGGGGAATAAAAAGGTAATTCCAGTACCCTTCTCTCAGTTTGTCAGTCTGAAGAGCATTGTTGCAGAGCTGCTCTGTTCCATGAGTCTGACTGGAATTGCTAGATTCAGAATGCAAGTAGCAGCCCTAGCCACACGGAGATTGCAGATTCTGGCACCAGGGCTCAACAGTGTTCCATAAGAACTGTAGAATGTTGAACATTCTCAGTTCATACCAGACCAAGCTTTAGAGGCCAGAAAGGGTTTCTGGGAATAGATAGCACATGTTTGGGAGAGTTTGAAGAGCGAATGAAAATCCTGAGATCAGCCGGGCTCGGTGGCTCAGTTTGTAATTCCGCACCTTTGGGAGGCTGAGGTGAGTGGACTGCCTGAGCCCGCGGGTTCGAGATCCGCCTGGGCAGCCAAGACCTCATCTCTACAATAAATCAAAAAATTAGCTGGGTGTGGTAGCGTGTGCCTGTAATTCTGGCTACTTGGAAGGCTGAGGTGAAAGGATCGCCAGAGCCCAGCAGGTCAAGGTTGCGGTGGCTGGGAGCGGCCACTGCACTCTAGTCTGAGTGACAGAGTGAGACTCCAACTCAAAAAAAAAAAAAAGAAAGAAAAGAAAAGAAAACCCTGAGATCAGAAAGGAAGGAGGAGCTAAGGAAATAAGCATCACCTACTCTGACCATCCTAGGATCCATCCTACCCCTGTCCTTAATCTGCCCTTTGGTTTCTTCT
This sequence comes from Carlito syrichta, assembly GCF_000164805.1. Classification (NCBI taxonomy): domain Eukaryota; kingdom Metazoa; phylum Chordata; class Mammalia; order Primates; family Tarsiidae; genus Carlito; species Carlito syrichta. Next base: position 3,673 of record NW_006965451.1, read on the forward strand.
GAGCTGTGATCTAAAGAAAAAGGAGTTGATACTAGAGCACAGAAATCTTAAGTAGGACTATGCTGTATTTTCCTTCTGAAATTTGATTTTACGTTATAAGTTTCTCCCACTCTAAGACGTCATGCCCTCCTTGAACTGGCAGAACCCTTAACAACCAGTTGCCTTCAAGTTATGAAGCCCCTGGATAGTGAAGGCTGCTGGGTCTTGATATTGATTGAAGCATCACATGATTGAGACCCGGGAAATCAAAGCTGTAGCAATTGCTTGGTAGAAGTATCTCCCTCACCTTCCCTGGTCTGGAAACCCACAGTCGACTCCCTCAGCCCTGCCAGAAGAGAATGCCTATAGGGAGGTCTGCACAATCTTGGCTTGCGTGCCACAGTCAAAGAACACTAAAAGGAGAACAAATCCAGATCACACCCACTAAAGAGAGCGGGAGCCAGTCACCCATGTCATGTCGTACGCTCATCCACGTTTTTCACTATCAGTAAAAGC
>NW_006965452.1:0-780 GCF_000164805.1 Carlito syrichta
GAGGTAATATTGATACTTTGAAAGCAATTATTGCCCACGTCTTGAGTTCCCTTCTATTGCATAAGCCACTCTGATTCCACACCCACCTTTCATAGGCTGATGCATGATTGAGCCTCAGGACATTTTCATACTTCTTTTCTTTTCCTGAAATTTATACAGCCACTTTCCCCAAAGAATTTTATCTTAAGGTAATAGACTTGTATGCTCACGGACCTTTTATTAATCAGATTGGCACACTTCTGTGCAAAAAAAAATATACATCAGTCGACTTTTAGAACATTTCCTGTGTCAAAAGTTAAGTACTTCAAAAAAAAATCGCCTCTGAATTGAAAATGTGGTAGAGTCACTGCTGGGCACAGTTGATCACAAACTATAAATGCGGTACCTTTTTTTTTCTGCCGTGGTTGAAGGGGAGAGTTACTGGAGGTGCCAGGTTTGAACTGTCCCCTTTGTTCTGTATCCCATCACCTGGGTTTGCACCCCCCAGCTCCCTGGTTCTGGGGCAGGAATGTCTTCAATTTCAGGAAAGACTTTGCATCCCTTTAGACCAGGAATGTCCAACATTTTGGCTTCCCTGGGCCACACTGAGCAAAGAGGAGTTGTCTTGGGCTGCACATAAATTAAATAATCTCATTAGTGTGCATATATGTGTGTGTGTACATTTATGCAAAAATAAAAAAGTTCTTTTTTTTTCTCTCTATTGTGCACGCTGGAGTGCAATGGCTCGCTCAAGGCCACTGCAGCCTCGACGTGCTGGGCTCAGAAATCCTTCCACCTCGG
>NW_006965453.1:0-2425 GCF_000164805.1 Carlito syrichta
GGATTAGGCTTCTTCTTTTTCCTTTTTAATGGGTATTGCATAAATCTGTCGATTGCCTTGGGTATATCTTAACAATGTTGATTTTTCTAATCTACTAGCATGGAATATTTTACATTTGTTTGTGCACGTCTCTGGTTAGGAAGATGCCAAGGTATTTGATTTTTTTTTTCAGGTTATTGTGAATGGGATTGTGCTTTTTATTTGGGTTTCTGTGTGTTTGTTGTTGGTATGTAGAAATGTGACTGCCTTTGCACATTGATTTTACACACTGAGACTTTGCCAAAGTCCTTTATCAATGCAAGGAGGTTTATGACAGATTCTCTAGGGTTTTCGAGGTGTAGAATCATGTCATCTGCAAAGAGGGACAACTTGACTTCCTCTTTTCCTATTTGGAAACTACTGATCTCCTTCTCTTGTCTGATTGATCTAGCTAGGACTTCCAAAACTATGTTGAAAAGGAGGGGTGAGACTGGGCATCCTTGTCTTGTTCTGGTTTTCAGGAAAAATGGTTCCAATTTCTGTCTGTTTAGTAGTATGCTGGCTGTTGGTTTCTCGTAATGGCTCTTACTATTTTGAGGTATGTTCTATCTATGCCTAGATGTTTGAGGGTTTTTATCAAAAAAGGGTGCTGGATTTTATCAAAAGCTTTTTCTGTATCTAATGATATAATCATGTGGTTTTTGTTTGTAAATCTGTTGATGTATTTAATTGCGTGTATGGTCTTACAAATGTTGAACCAGCCCCGCATCCCAGGGATGAAGCCTACTTGGTCATGGTGAATGATTTTTTGAGATGTGTTGTTGAATTCGGTTTGCTAGGATCTTATTGAGAATTTTAGCATCAATGTTCATCAAGGATATTGGCCTGTAGTTCTCTCTTTGTTGGATCTTTATCTAGTTTGGGTATCAATGTGATGTTAACTTTGTAAAACGATTTGGGAAGAGTTCCATCTTTCTTGATTGCCTGGAATACTTTCAGTAGGATTGGTATCAGCTCTACCTTGCAAGTTTTGTAGAATTCAGCTGGAAAGCCATCTGATCCAGGGCTTTTGTTTGTAGGTAATTTTCTTATGACATAGTCAATTTCCTCGATTGTTATTGGTCTGTTTAGGGTCTTGATTTCTTCTTGATTCAACCTGGGGATGTTGTGTGATGTCAGAAAGTCCTCTATTTCCTTTAGGTTTTCAAGCTTATTTCCATATAAGTATTCATAGTAGTCTCTAATAATCTTTTGTATTTCTTCAGGATCAGTTGTGACTTGGTCTTTTGCATTTCTGATTGTGTTATTTGGGCTTTTTCTCTCTTTTTTCTTGGTCAGTCTAGCTATGGGAACTTCAATCTTATTTATCCTTTCAAAGAACCAGCTTTTTTTCTGTTGATTTTTTGAATTATCTTTTTGTCTTCTATGTCATTAATTTTGGCTTTTATTTTGGTCATCTGGATTCTTCTGCTGAAGTTAGGGTTTTGGTGGTTTTGCCTTTCCAGCTCCCTTAGGTGGTTTGTGATCTTTCCATTTTTTTCATATGTGTTTTAGAGATATGAATTCCCCTCTTAGTACCGATTTCATGGCATCCCAGAGGTTCTGGTAAGATGTTTCTTCATTTTCATTTGTTTCAGGGTGTCTTTTAATCTCTGTTTTGATTTCCATGTTGACCCAGGAGTTGCTTATCATCATGTTGTTTAGTGTCCAGGGATTTGGTTTCTTTTGGGGCAAAATAACTGGCTATTTGCAGTTTCTCTATATGAACTACTAAAAGAATCACAGTGAACACATATGAGATATTGACCCTGGTTTTCAGTTATCTGATCTGGAAATGTGGTTCATAATGAAGAATTCTGTAGCAAAGGTGTTGTTAAGTTTCTTGTTTCCTACTTGTCAAGACCAAATTATAATTCAAAACTAGATGTGGCTTTTAAAAATATCTCTGGGAAGAGTAAAACAAACAGCCTATATTATTTGTGGGATTCTCAGAGTGGGTTCTCCATATTGCATTTCATCTGGAAGATCAGGAAGTCAGGATGAACAGGATAGGGGACTCAGGAGTGACATGGTCCCTCTTGGCCTGGAGCAGCCCTGGAGTACCTCGATGTCCTTTCTTCTGTTTGTAGTCTCTGATAAATGTGGGGGCCTCTTCACGGATCCTTCAGGCCAGCTTATTAACTACCTCGGAAACACTACCTCTATCTGGGCCATGGTGATAAAGCCAGATCAACTGGTCAATGGCACTTTTCCTTTCCTCAAGTGAGTGCTGACATTCTGAGTTTTCTTTATTGATGTTGTAGTTTCTAGGAAGGGGTCTATCTTAGCATCTTCCAGTTCACTCTTTTCCCATCCACCACAGCTTCTAAAACACAATCCCAAGGCGTTTATCCTTCCTGAGGAAAACCTTTCAATTGTTTCCTGATTTCTGGGTAAAGTCTCCTCT
>NW_006965453.1:2634-8377 GCF_000164805.1 Carlito syrichta
CCAGTCCTCTGTGTGTATAGCCATACACTCAGACCACTTAACAGCTTCATGCTTTGGTTATATTACACTTCTGCCCAGAATGCATCCTTGTACCTCTATCAGGGTCTTTATCTTGCAGTTTTTAATTCTATTTTAGCTTTAACTCTTCCATAGTGTCTTTTTGACTCCCTCCCACTTGAGCAAATCTTTCACTTGTACCCACTCACAGACCCCAGGAAAGTCTCTAATGGGAATAATAAAACATAAAGTTACCTATGCTTATGTGTTTTTACACGTACTAGAATGGGAGCTCTAACTTTGGTGTGAAGAAATATTTTTGAATAAATAACTCACCAAATGAATGAACTACTGCAAAGATAAAGCCACAGTAAACATTTCCAACCCAGCAATATATTGTAGCATTTCTATTACAGGACATCCTTACAGATTTTAGCATAGGAGTCACATTTTCATCAATTTCATCCCAAGTCAAAGCACAGATGACTATGGTGAATGAGATAGAATCTGCGTGACTAATCTTCTGTCCCATCTAAAACTGCTGAGGTATAGGAACCACCATTAGGCAATGTAGGTGCTCTCTAGGTTGAAAGGAACCTAGGGACTGCTGTTTCAAAAATAAAGTTTAGACAATCTATCAAAACAGTGTCCTGGGGATTGTGAAAAAGATAGGGTGGCTGAGAAGATCATGCCTGAAAAACAAGGAAGAGAATGACATTGAGGAGACAACCAGGGATGAGGGAAGCACTCTGAGTTGCCATTTCTCCAGGAATCAGAGGGATGGACTTTTTAAAAAGATATATCCATATTGTTTTTTGACCTCTTCAAAGATGATTTTGGATCAGATGCTCCTCAGCACAAAGGAAGGACTCAGGCTGGGCCATGAGCAAATCTAGTATAAAGAAAACTGTATGTGTGTCTTGCTGAGATATCCCTAAGTAGGAACTTGTTATAATCTAGAGAAGCTCTGACCCCTCTCTTGTGTGTGTAAGACTTGCCAGGGGATAAGAGAGAATGAGGGTTGGAGATACAGTTTAAATGAGAGCTGCGCATTCCCTGGAGGTGAGAGGAGTGGGGAGACCTCACCAGGGGTATGACAATCTCATGTGCTAGTTCTGTAATAGTAGGTAGAGACAGATGCCCCTCTCTGTTTTGCCCTTAGCCAGGAAGGGCAATATTGGTGTGTCAGAGTCTCATCTGCCAAGAGAAGAGGAGACGGAAACCCAGGAGTGATGGCCATATACTCATGTCTGAATCATTCTGATACAGAGGGTGTGGCTTGAGAAAACACACTAGAGTGCTGGCTGCATTTTGACACTTGTGGGGACTGAAACACAGCTGGCTCCTGAGATCAAAATCCCATGTTGGAATCTCGGCACCATAAGCAGATCTGAAAGGTACCCACAGGACAGGGTTAGGAAGGGTCTTTCTTGAGGTGACTGTCCTCTAGCAAAAGAAATAATAACCTCTCTTTTCCTTGCCCTCATCTGGTCTTTCCACTCCACAAGTGGGGTTGGCTCAATCTGGTTTTTACCCCTCCATATTTGGCAAATGCAAATACTGATGCCTGCCTTTTCCTTTGCCTAATCTGCCTCATCTGTGTGAGTGGGCAGCTGGAAATTCTTGATGGACTTTTTCTATACAATTACCTTTGGGATGTTTGTCAAGGCATGTCTTTCACCTACCAAGTGTCTTCCAACCACATGATGATCTCTTACTCCGCAAACTCCAGTCACCCAGCCACCACACTCTTCGATATATATCACTATGGTGATCCCCAAGGTAGGTGATGTAGGTGCTCCTTCTGAATCTCTCTTTTGTTTTTTTATTTGAGATCTGCCAGAATGTTTACTGAGAGATAGAAGATTACCTAAAGATGTTAAAGAGAAGAAAAACTAATCTTACTTCTAACTTTTAAGACACTCCCTTTTGCTCCAGGTATCCTATGCCAGCTCTGCCCTCTAGTTTTTGCTAATAACACACAACAAACATGGAACTTTATGCATGTGGGTCCTAACTTGAGGTTCCCAGAGAATACCCGAGATTGAATAAAACACTTTGTAACTCTTTTTAGAGACAGAGTCTTGCTTTGTTGCCTAGGCTGAAGTGCAGTGGCACAATCATAACTTAACTTACTGTAGCCCTGAACTTCTGGGCTCAAGGGTCTTGCTGTGTTGCCCAGAATGGTCTTGAACTTCTGGCCTGCAACAACCCTCTCAGAGCACTAGGATTAGAGGCTGAAGTCACTGTGCCCCACCTTAATAATAAACTTTAAACTCTTAATTCCTAGCCACCTTTCAGTATGTTTATAGTTTTTAGTCACAAAAACATCAAACACACTCAAGAAAGAGGAGCCAGGGAGGTAAAAAGTACAAGAGTTCTAGCCTCAACTTTGGTATGTAATTGCCAGGTATCTTTAGGTAAATACCTCCATCCTTTTTGAAATTGGTTTCCCCATGTAAAAATTAAAAATAGGAAAAGATAATAATTAAATAGATAGTAATGATAACAACCAGGTGACATTTTTTATCACTTATGACCCCAAGGTACTACATTAGGTACTTCAGCACTTTATCTAATTTCATATTGAAAAGAACTCTATGTGGTTGAGATTATTATAACCACTTTACAGAGGAGAAACCTGTGGCTTAGAGAAAGTAAATAACTTATTCAAAGCCATTCAGTTGTCATGTCCAGAAGGACTCTAATCTTGAGGTGTCTCATTCTGTCCTTTGTTGCTTTTACTTTGGATATCAAATCTAATTTGATCCTAAGTTTTCTTTTCAAAGTTTTATAATATCAGCTTTCAGATTTAGGTTATTATTTTGAGCTAATTTTTGTATATGGAGTGAGGTAGGAGTCCAACATCATCTTTTATGTGTTTATCTAGTTATCCCTCTATCTTTTATTGGAGTGACTATGATTTCCCCCATTTTATGGCCTTGGTATCCAGTAAAAAATTTGTTAGCCATGGATGCTTATGTTCATTTCTGGATTATTATTCTATTAGTTTGTTTGTACCTCTTTATGATGGTACTACTCAATTTTGATTACTGAGGTTTTGTAGTAAGTTTTGAAATTATGAAGTCTTAGCTCTTTAATTGCTTTCAGTTTTTGAAATCATTTAGATACCCTTGAAATTCCATATGAATTTGAGAAACAGCTTTTTCAATGCTGCAAAAACTGCCATCAGAATGTTGATAAGGATTACATTGAACTGGAGATCTCTCTGGGGAGTAATTTCATCTTAGTGATATAAGTGTTCCAATCCACAAATGTAATATAATTTTCCCTTATTCAGATCTTCTTTAATATCTTTGAGTGATGTTTGTAGTTTTCAGTATACACATCTTTCACTTCCTTGGATAAGTTTATTCAAAGTATTTTACATTTATTTATTAGTAATTTCTTCTTTTGGATGCTACTTGAAATGGAATTGTTTTCTTAATTTCCTATTGGATTGTTCATTGCTTGCGTATAAAAACACAACTGATTTTAGTGTGTTGATCTTGTACCATGAAACTGTTGAATTTAATAGTTCTAATTTTTTTTTGGTATGGATCATGTTTATTGTCTATGTATAGAATAAAGACATCTGCAAATAGGACAATTTTATTTCCTTTTTACAAATTTGGATACCCTCACCCCACCCCATTGTGCTGGCTAGGAGTTCCAGCACAGTATTGAATAGCAATGGTGAATTCAGGCATCTTTATCTTGTTTTTTGCTCTTAGGGAGAAATCTTTCAATCATTGCATACATATTAGCTGTGGGATTTAATAAATGCCCTTAATCATGTTAAGAAAGTTGTTTCTATTCCTAGTTTGCTGGGTGTTTTTATTATTAAAGACTTTGCTATTTTGTCTTTCTTTTTCTTTTTTCATTTTGATGCTCATCTTTTCTACTCCTTTTATCTATTAATATGGTATATAAAATTGATTGATTTTAAAATGTAGAACCATTCCTGGCATAAATCTCTGTGGGTTATGTATTTAATACATTTTATATGTTTCTGGTTTTGGCTTGATATTATTTTGTTGAATATTTTTGCCTCTATATTCATAAGGGATATTGGTGTCTGCTTTTCTTTTTCCGTGGTATCTTTGTTGGGCTTTGATATTAGGGTAATGGCAACCTCATAGACCATATTAAGAAGTGTTCTCTCCTCTTCTATTTTTTGGAAGACTTTAAATAGGATTAATATTAGTTTTTATTTAAATGTTTGATATAATTCATCTGTAATGGCATCTGTTCTTGGACTTTTCTTCTTATGAAAGGTTTTGATTCCTGATTAAATCTCCTGTTATAGGCTGGTTATAATTATCTATTTATTCTTGAGTCTAATTTATGTGTTTCTAAAAGTTTGCCCATTTAATCTAGATTATTTAATTTGTTGACTTATAATGGCTTATTGTATTATCTTATAATTCTTTAATTTTTTATCTGTAGCAATATTTTCAATTTCATTTCTGATTTTAGTTATGTAGCATCTTCTTTTATTTTTTCTTAGTCTAGGTAAATATCTGTCAATTTTGCTGATCTTTCAAAGAATCATTCTTTGGTTGAATTGATTTTTTCCTTGTTTTTCTGCTCCCTATTTAGTTTATATCTTCTCTAATATTTATTATTTCATTCCTCCTCCTAGCTTTGGGTTTAGTTTACTCTTCTTTTTCTAATTCCTTAAGTATAAAATTAGGTTGTTGATTTCAGATCTTTCTTCTTTTAAACATCTGCAATGACAACTATAACTTTTTTTATCTGATCTCTGTTTTTACTGCATCCCATAATTTTGGTATGCTGTGCTTTGATTTCAATGCAGTTCAAGAATTTAATAAAGTCCTAGTGATTTTTTTTTTTTTTTTGACTGGTTGGCTTTAAGGAGTGGGTTATTTAATTTCCATGTATTTGTGAACTTTCCAGTTTTCCATCTGTTATTGATAACAAAGTCTATCTTTGTTTCACTGTAGGTTAGAGAATATGCTTTGTATACTTTCAATTATTTTAAATTTATTGAATCTTATCTTATGGCCTAACATATGGTATATTCTGAAGAACATTCATGTGCATTTGAGAAGAATGTGTACTCTGTGGTTGTTGGGTAGAGTGTTTTATATAAGTTTATTAAGTCTACTTTATAGTGTTGTTCAAGTCTTCCATTTCTTTTTTGATTTTCTGTTCTGATTTTTAATATCCTTTGAAAATGGGATATTTAAGGACCTAATTATTATCGATCTTTTCTCTTGTAACAATTTTTTACTTAAAATCCAATATGTATGATATTAACATTGCATACTCAGTTTTCTTTTGGTTGCTATTTGCACAGCATGTATCTCTCCATCCTTTTACTTTCAACCTATTTGTGTCTTTGGGTCTAAATTTAGTTTCTTATAGCAGCATACGTTTGGCATATATAATTTTAAAAATGTGGGGTACAATTCAGGGTTAGGTATACAAACGTTGATTATGCAGGTATCCTTGCTATCCTCTCTCCCCTAGCAGTTTCCCTCAACTGCTAATTCCACACCCCCTCCCCTGGGGGTGTGCTTTGTTTTTTTTGCTGAGGATTGTTTTGGCTATACTTGGTTATTGGGTTTCCATATGAATTCCTGTGTTGTTTTTTCTAGGTCCGAGAAGAATGTTGCTGGTAATTTGATAGGTATTGCATTGAATCTGTAGATTGCCTTAGGTAAGATGGACATCTTCACAATATTGATTCTTCCAATCCATGAGCACGGGATATTTTTCC
>NW_006965454.1:0-2306 GCF_000164805.1 Carlito syrichta
ATGATGGCTAATTATACGTATCCCCTCAAATGGTGTTTTGTGATGAAATTAATATTTAGTTCCATGAATACTGAGTAAAGAAGATTACCATCTATGATGTGGGTGAGCTTTATCTAATCACTTGAAGGCCTGAATAGACCCAAAAGCCTTCCCATGCAAGGGGGAATTCCAGCTGCCTGACTTAAGAGTAGAACTGCACCCACCCATCAGCTCTCTTGTGTCTCTATCCTGTCCACTCACACTGCACATTTGAACTTACCACCCTCCATAAATGTGTGAGCCAATTCCTTATAACAAATATATTTTTCTATCTATCTATCTATCTATCTATCTATCTATCTATCTATCTATCTATCTATCTATCTATCTATCTTCTATCTCTCTTTAGAGAATGCTAACTAATACAATTTTCTTGCCAAACTTAGCAGGAGCAAGAAGATATTTAATGAGAAAACAGCAGTGATGTGGTTGGATAGCTTGTCCTTAGGGTAAATTCTACCCACAGGCCCAGGAGTCCAAGAAAAATTGTACATTTTGATGTCACTGGGCTACATTCCAGCTTTCATTGGAGGCCAAACACAGTCATTGGCACAGCACTTTGAATTTATTGCAAGTGGTTACTCCTGATCACCCCAACTTTGTGGTGATAGTGGTGTCTCCCTTGTAGCAGCTCCTCCAAATCTCAGTTTCGAACCTGGTGACAGATGACAGCCTCTCTATTCACCTTCTAACCAACACATGTCCTTCTTTCCCTTGTCTTTGTCATCATCATCTTTTCCTATTTTATTTTCTGTCTCTATGTGGCTAGACATCATTTTGGGGAGATGAGGTACCATTCTGGGTCCTCATTTCATCCTTCTCAACCTTGTTCTCAGCTTGTAATTATTATCCATGGGTTCAGCCCACTTGGACCCCCAAGCAGGAGACTCAGAATATTGTTGGAAAGTAGAATTAGGGTATGTATCCTCCCTCTGAGGTGGCTTGGGCTGGCTGTATGGTCCCCTCAAGTTAGAGGCTGTCCTATACTGCTCTCTCTCATTCCCAGTTCTGGCCACCACTCCCTCTCCTTGTCACTCTGGCCCCAGGGGTGTAAATAACTCCATTATGGGGAGTCCTGACAATATCCTTCATGGTTTCTGGTCACCCCCATATATAACCTGTAATTAGAGCCTTTGTAAATAAGCTCTCCTTGACTTAGTCTATCTAAGAATGCCATCTATTTTCTGCTGGGACTCTGACTGGTTTTCAGCAGAGAATTTTTTCTTTTCTTTTCTTTCCTTCCATCCTTCCTTCTTTTTTTATGTATGAGGATTTTCTTTCTTCTTTAGACTAGAAAATGGCTCAGGGTTGAGGCAATAATAATTGATGGTCTAAGTCCAATTCTGAGGAAATTGGCCATGGTCTGTCATGAGTTGGATTGACTTCAGCAGAAACAGGGAACAAGCCCACTCATGGGAATAAATTGTCATGATGTGGGGTCCTCTATGTGCAAAGTGCTGTGAGAGACCCAGAATGACCACTTTGACCTTGATCTTCTGTTTGTGGGGAAGACACTGCCCTGTGGCCACCATTTCACCCTAAACATGCTGAGTGTCAGTACTAGCACAATTTTGCAGACTCCATTTCCCAAAGTGTATAAACATACATAGAAGTAAAGTATTTTTCTGGGGTGGCTTTTGATAGCCTAAGGGAGGAAAAAAGACAGGGATATTTGAGATAAAACTGAAGATGTTCATAATCTAAATCAAAGCAGCTTTTATATTTTGGCACTAAAAATTTGAGTCTTATGACAATGCAATTGTCAAGGAAGGACAAAGACCAGGAGAACAGAGGCCATAGGTTGAGAACCAGACCCAAATGTTGCCACCCCCAGGAAGTCTGTCCTGAGCACCTCATATGGTCAGATCCATAGAAGACAGTGGGTAACTGACCTTGTGAGTCCCTGGAGCTGGGAGGCATTGAGGCTTATAGTTCACATCATTCCTTTCCTTCACCTAGGCCATGGACTTGGGCATGCCATGTGAGAAAGATGTTTCTTTCACATGTCCTCCTCCCTGCAGGGCCAAGCCTGCATGTGTCTTGGCTCATTTGCTTGTGCATTACTTCAGTCAAGTAGGAAAAGGGGGTCCTGCCTGGCTGGGCCACTTTCTCCACCAAGACTTATAACTGGGGTGCCCCTGGGAAGAAACTCTAAAACACACACACACACACACACACACACACACACACAGAGATGTATATGTGTGTGTGTATGTGTGTGTGTGTGTGTGTGTGTGTGTGTGTGTGTTTATTTCGAGTTTCTTCCC
>NW_006965455.1:0-899 GCF_000164805.1 Carlito syrichta
CTATACAGAACACTACACGATGTGTTGCTACAGAAGAATAAGGAATCTTGCTTACACGAGGCCTCCATATCAAAATCTTGCAGAGCATCTTGCTAAGAGGTAACCAACATTCAGGTTTTTGGAGTAGGATTTTGAATAATGGCAGTCCTCATATACAGGAAACTGCACTATCTATTGCTAAAGGAGAATAAGGAATCATGTTTCCACGTGTCCTCCATCCCAAAAAAATCTTAAGGTTGTCTTGCTAAGGGCTAAATACAAATTTGGGTTTTTGAAGCATAATCTAGGGAAATGAAATCCTCATATACAGGCAACTGCACTGACTTTTCCTAATAAAGAATTAGGAATCTGGGTGGCATGTTTTCTCAATGCCCAAAAAAGTACATGGTGTCTTCCTAGGATCTAAACAAGAATCAAGCTTCGACGCATGTATCTGTGAACAGAGTACTCATATACAGGCACCTGCATGGCTGTTGCTAAATATAAGGAATCTGTGTTATCTGAGTCCTCAGTCCTGAAAATCTACACAGCATCTTGCAAATGCCTGAAGAAGAATAAGGGTTTCGAGGCATGAATGTGGGTAATAGCAATCCTCACATGCAGGAAACTACATGGCCTCTTGCTAAGAAAGAAGAAGAAATGTCTTTTCCACGGTTCGTCTATCAAAAAATCTACATGGCGTCTTACTAAAAGCTAAACAAGAATCAGGGTTTCGAAACAGGAATCTAGGGAAAGAGAGTCCACACATAGAGGACTCTACACGGCCTCCAACTAAGTACGAATAAAGAATCTTTGCTGCACGCGTCCCCAATCCAAAAAATTCCCCAGGAGTCTGCTACGCGACAAACCAGAAAGAGAGCTTCGAGCTCCCCAAATGTTTTGGAGCAATTTTTCATGCA
>NW_006965456.1:0-739 GCF_000164805.1 Carlito syrichta
GCACACATATACACCCACACACACATGCACATGTCACCCATGCCTACATATGCACACACCCAATCACAACCCCACATGGTCATGCATGCATGCACATTAATGCACATGAACACACGTAGTCCCCACACGTGTGCACAAACACACATCCTCACACACATGCACACACTACCCATGCCGACATATGCACACACCAATCATAACCCTATATGCTCATGTATACATGTACCTCCCAGGTACACACACATGCAAAAACACTCACATGTGCATATACCCCATGCCCACATATGCACACAGTCACATATGAGCACACCAGTCATAACCCATATGTTCACACATGTACCCCACACATGCACACACATGTACGCACATCTCACACATGTGCACACACCACCCATGCTCACATATGCACATACTTACATGTAAACACCCAACCAAAACCCCACACCGATGCGACCACATACACATTCATACACATGCACTCATGTATCCCACACACATGCACACATGCATGCACACCTACACACTCTCACACATGGGCCATCACCACCATGCCCACATATGCACACACTCAACCACAGCTCCACACAGTCACACATGCATGCACAAAGCACACATGTACATGGGAATACACATACATACACACTACACACATGCACAGATGCACGCCCATTTGCACACATGTGCACATGTAGTATGAAGTGAGAGGAGCTTGAGCAGATACTGCTGTTGGTCTACCCTG
>NW_006965457.1:0-3510 GCF_000164805.1 Carlito syrichta
TAATCACTGGACACACAATATGGAGAAGGACTATTTGCTGAGACAAATATCAGAGAGGAGAGCCAGCCACCAGGGCACCCATAACCAACAGATGTAGTCACTGGGCACCCATCACAGGAAAGGACCAGTCATTGGAACAGCTATCACAGAAGGTGGCCCCACACTGGGGCACCAATAATAGTGGAAGTGTAGTCATTGGGTGCCCAGCTATCACAGAAGATGGCCAGGCACTGGGGCACCAATCACAGTGGAGGTGTAGTCATTGGGTGCCCATCACAGATGAGGGACAGACACTGTGGTACTCATCACAGAGAAGTGCCAGTTACTGGGGAAACAATCACAGAGGAGATCTACTCACTGGGGTATCCACAAGAAAGGAGGATCAGTCAATGTTACAACCATAACAGGGGACAGCCAATCACTGAGACATCCATCAGACAGGAGATCCAGTAAATGTAACAACCTTCAAAGAGGAGAGCCAATCACTGGGGCACCCATGACATAGATGAGCCAGTCACTGTAGCTCCCATCACAAAGGAGAATCAGTCACTGAGTCACTCAATACAGAGGAGGACCTGTCACTGTGCACCCATTACTAAGGAGACCCAGTAACTATGGTATTCATTACAAAGGAGGACTTTTCACTGAGGATTACAATACAGAAGAGTAACAGTCACTGAGGAAACTATCTAAAGGGAGGGACAGTCAATGAAATTCCCATCACTGAAGAAAGGCAGTCATTGTCTTACCCATTAGAAGGAGGACCAGTCACTGGGACTCTGATCAGCAGAGAAGGGCCAGTCACTGAGGCACCCATCACAGAGGAGCAGAAGTGATTGGGGCAGTATATATTTGGAAAAATCTTATTAGGCTTATATCCCAAACCCTCCAGTGTTCCAGCCTGCTACATGGGATGTTAAGATTATTACAGTTTTTACTAATCATTCCTCTTTCTTAGGAGGTCCCACTCTTTTTCATCACAAGTCAAAACTTTATTATTATTAATTTCAGGTTGTTCTACTTCTCCTCCAATATGTTTTAGTTTACCTAAATCAAATATCAGGTTCTTCTACTTTTCCTCCAATATGTTTTAGTTTACCTAAAAATCAGAATGATTCCTTGATATTTCGGGTTGTTTAAACTCACGTATAAAAGTTATGGTAACTGATCGCCCACATTATCTTCACAGAATGGCAAATGACTGAGATAATAGGTTTCTTAAATTATTAATGCCTGGGGACACTGACCCTAAACTAGCAACCAGCCCTCGGGAGGAATGCCTGAGCCCTGCAGATCGAGGCTCCCAAGGGCCATAATCATGCCGCCATGGCCATCCCGGCCGATGGAGACTCTGGTAACAAAAAAGACGCCTCTCACATGCATCACGACAGGGATCCACAGCTCCCTAGGGAACGGTCCGTATGGGCGGAGGACGATGGAGTGATTAGGAAAGGAAGGGGCCTTCCCTCGCCCAAGGGTGGCAGACAGGGCAACAGTAACCTGAACTACCTTCGCCATTGACATACCACCTTGATCGGTCTGTGCCTGATGTCCACCCTAGTTCAGGTCCGTCTGTTCTGTGAGCTCACACAAGTCTTTTCCGTGAGGCAAGAGTGTGGAGGGTGGAGGTCAGCCTTCTGTGGCACGTGGCCAAAGGCACATGAAGGAAATGCATGGTGGCCACCTTTGAAACCTCCCACAAACGGCAGGCTGGAAAGTTCTTTTTCCTCTCCCACCCCTGTGGGTGACTTCTCATGCTGGGTGTCGGGGTGGTGATGGTGGTGGTGGTAGTGATTGTTATTATTTGATTCGGAATCCCTCTATGTAACCCAGGCTAGAGGGTAGGGGCACACTCACAGCCACCGCGGACCCCACCTTCTGTGCTCATGCTATCCCCCTGCCTCAGATCCCTGAGTGGTTGGAATCACAGACCTGCACTACCACGCCTGGCTAATCCTTGGATTTATTATTGATGGCCAAGACGAGGTCTCGCCCCATGTCCCAGGCTGATGTCGAACCTGCAGGCTCAGGCCATCCAATCACCTGGGTCTCTGTAGGGCCGGGATACCAGGCTGAGACTCTGATTCTGGCCTGTTGTGGTTGTGGTGGTGGTTGGTATTATTTTTCTCAGACGGAGTTCGGCTCTGTCGGACAGACCGGAGTGCAGAGGCCTGCTCTTTGCCACCACAGCCTCCACCAGAGGGGCACCGGCAATCCTTCCCGCGCATCCTCACAAGTGGCTGGAATGACAGACGTGCACCACCATGCTTGGTTCATTTTTTTGTCTTCTTGTAGAGACGAAGTCTCGATGTGGGTGTCGAACCCTGGTCTCAGTCCTTCCACTCTCCTCGCCCTCCCAGAGTGCCGGGATGAGGGTGTGAGCCCCCGTGCCTGGCCTACATAGCTTTCTCAGGGACCCACTGTGAGGCCCACTCCCTTCTGACAACCCAGGACACTGGAACGGTCTGCCAGGGCCGCCTGCCAAGCCTTCATGTGGGAGAGCCCCTGGCACAGGGGCATGTCTCCACCTGGGCACCACCACTCCACCAGCCTCATTCTCTCGGGTCAATCCCCTCCCTCCTCCTAGGGGCCACCATGGGGAAAGGGAGGGCTTGTCTCTCAATTCTACGGGGGGGGCAGGGACGGCTGAGAGACTCAGGCCTGTCTCCTCGGCTTTCGAGGAGGCTGAGACAGGAAGATGGCTGGAGCCCGGGAGCTCAAGAACAGGGTGGACACCATAGCAATCCCCCACCTCGACCCCAAGCAAAACCCAGAAAATCTTGGTTGAGGGCAGTCCTCAGCAGGAGGATCATCTTGGGTCCAGAATTCAAGACAAGGCAGGAAGACCAGGACTTGGACCAAATAGAAAGCCTGTGATCATATCAGTTTGAGATGCCCACCCTGAGAAGATGGCCCTAGTTTTGTGGTTTGAAGGCACCCTAGGCAACATGGTGAGGAAAGGAAAGAAAAAAGAAAGAAAGAAAGAAAGAAAGAAAGAAAGACAGAGAGAGAGAAAGAAAGAGAGAGAGAGAGAGAAAGAAATCCATTCTCCTGCAAACATTCTGCCCTCAGTCTGTCCAACCCCGCCCCCCCACAAGTGAGGGTCACCCACTCTTGACAACCTCCAGCCCCAACCTCCACAGTGGCTGCCCCCTTTTGTGCGGGAGTTTCTGAGGCTCCCTGGCCGGGTTCCTGCTGACCCTCCTCTCCAAGGTGGAAAATGTACCCCAGGCAGGCCAACCCTTGGGTTCGGCAAAGATGGCCTTCAGCCAAGAAAGTCCAGGGACACATCCCTCACACAGGGATATTTCTTCCACCCAATCCCATTTTTTTTGGATCTAAAATCAGTCGTCCTGTGAACACACCATGTGCAGTTCAGAATCTGTGTACAATTCTGATGTTTTTGGAGATAAGGTCTGCCTCTGTGACCCAGGCTGGGGCCCAGAGACACGACAGTCCTTCACTGCAAGCCTCAAAATCGTGGGCTCTGGTGATCCTCCTGCTTCAGCC
>NW_006965458.1:0-3537 GCF_000164805.1 Carlito syrichta
TAATCACTGGACACACAATATGGAGAAGGACTATTTGCTGAGACAAATATCAGAGAGGAGAGCCAGCCACCAGGGCACCCATAACCAACAGATGTAGTCACTGGGCACCCATCACAGGAAAGGACCAGTCATTGGAACAGCTATCACAGAAGGTGGCCCCACACTGGGGCACCAATAATAGTGGAAGTGTAGTCATTGGGTGCCCAGCTATCACAGAAGATGGCCAGGCACTGGGGCACCAATCACAGTGGAGGTGTAGTCATTGGGTGCCCATCACAGATGAGGGACAGACACTGTGGTACTCATCACAGAGAAGTGCCAGTTACTGGGGAAACAATCACAGAGGAGATCTACTCACTGGGGTATCCACAAGAAAGGAGGATCAGTCAATGTTACAACCATAACAGGGGACAGCCAATCACTGAGACATCCATCAGACAGGAGATCCAGTAAATGTAACAACCTTCAAAGAGGAGAGCCAATCACTGGGGCACCCATGACATAGATGAGCCAGTCACTGTAGCTCCCATCACAAAGGAGAATCAGTCACTGAGTCACTCAATACAGAGGAGGACCTGTCACTGTGCACCCATTACTAAGGAGACCCAGTAACTATGGTATTCATTACAAAGGAGGACTTTTCACTGAGGATTACAATACAGAAGAGTAACAGTCACTGAGGAAACTATCTAAAGGGAGGGACAGTCAATGAAATTCCCATCACTGAAGAAAGGCAGTCATTGTCTTACCCATTAGAAGGAGGACCAGTCACTGGGACTCTGATCAGAGAGAAGGGCCAGTCACTGAGGCACCCATCACAGAGGAGCAGAAGTGATTGGGGCAGTATATATTTGGAAAAATCTTATTAGGCTTATATCCCAAACCCTCCAGTGTTCCAGCCTGCTACATGGGATGTTAAGATTATTACAGTTTTTACTAATCATTCCTCTTTCTTAGGAGGTCCCACTCTTTTTCATCACAAGTCAAAACTTTATTATTATTAATTTCAGGTTGTTCTACTTCTCCTCCAATATGTTTTAGTTTACCTAAATCAAATATCAGGTTCTTCTACTTTTCCTCCAATATGTTTTAGTTTACCTAAAAATCAGAATGATTCCTTGATATTTCGGGTTGTTTAAACTCACGTATAAAAGTTATGGTAACTGATCGCCCACATTATCTTCACAGAATGGCAAATGACTGAGATAATAGGTTTCTTAAATTATTAATGCCTGGGGACACTGACCCTAAACTAGCAACCAGCCCTCGGGAGGAATGCCTGAGCCCTGCAGATCGAGGCTCCCAAGGGCCATAATCATGCCGCCATGGCCATCCCGGCCGATGGAGACTCTGGTAACAAAAAAGACGCCTCTCACATGCATCACGACAGGGATCCACAGCTCCCTAGGGAACGGTCCGCATGGGCGGAGGACGATGGAGTGATTAGGAAAGGAAGGGGCCTTCCCTCGCCCAAGGGTGGCAGACAGGGCAACAGTAACCTGAACTACCTTCGCCATTGACATACCACCTTGATCGGTCTGTGCCTGATGTCCACCCTAGTTCAGGTCCGTCTGTTCTGTGAGCTCACACAAGTCTTTTCCGTGAGGCAAGAGTGTGGAGGGTGGAGGTCAGCCTTCTGTGGCACGTGGCCAAAGGCACATGAAGGAAATGCATGGTGGCCACCTTTGAAACCTCCCACAAACGGCAGGCTGGAAAGTTCTTTTTCCTCTCCCACCCCTGTGGGTGACTTCTCATGCTGGGTGTCGGGGTGGTGATGGTGGTGGTGGTAGTGATTGTTATTATTTGATTCGGAATCCCTCTATGTAACCCAGGCTAGAGGGTAGGGGCACACTCACAGCCACCGCGGACCCCACCTTCTGTGCTCATGCTATCCCCCTGCCTCAGATCCCTGAGTGGTTGGAATCACAGACCTGCACTACCACGCCTGGCTAATCCTTGGATTTATTATTGATGGCCAAGACGAGGTCTCGCCCCATGTCCCAGGCTGATGTCGAACCTGCAGGCTCAGGCCATCCAATCACCTGGGTCTCTGTAGGGCCGGGATACCAGGCTGAGACTCTGATTCTGGCCTGTTGTGGTTGTGGTGGTGGTTGGTATTATTTTTCTCAGACGGAGTTCGGCTCTGTCGGACAGACCGGAGTGCAGAGGCCTGCTCTTTGCCACCACAGCCTCCACCAGAGGGGCACCGGCAATCCTTCCCGCGCATCCTCACAAGTGGCTGGAATGACAGACGTGCACCACCATGCTTGGTTCATTTTTTTGTCTTCTTGTAGAGACGAAGTCTCGATGTGGGTGTCGAACCCTGGTCTCAGTCCTTCCACTCTCCTCGCCCTCCCAGAGTGCCGGGATGAGGGTGTGAGCCCCCGTGCCTGGCCTACATAGCTTTCTCAGGGACCCACTGTGAGGCCCACTCCCTTCTGACAACCCAGGACACTGGAACGGTCTGCCAGGGCCGCCTGCCAAGCCTTCATGTGGGAGAGCCCCTGGCACAGGGGCATGTCTCCACCTGGGCACCACCACTCCACCAGCCTCATTCTCTCGGGTCAATCCCCTCCCTCCTCCTAGGGGCCACCATGGGGAAAGGGAGGGCTTGTCTCTCAATTCTACGGGGGGGGCAGGGACGGCTGAGAGACTCAGGCCTGTCTCCTCGGCTTTCGAGGAGGCTGAGACAGGAAGATGGCTGGAGCCCGGGAGCTCAAGAACAGGGTGGACACCATAGCAATCCCCCACCTCGACCCCAAGCAAAACCCAGAAAATCTTGGTTGAGGGCAGTCCTCAGCGGAGGATCGTCTTGGGTCCAGAGTTCAAGACAAGGCAGGAAGACCAGGACTTGGACCAAATAGAAAGCCTGTGATCATATCAGTTTGAGATGCCCACCCTGAGAAGATGGCCCTAGTTTTGTGGTTTGAAAGCACCCTGGGCAACATGGTGAGGAAAGGAAAGAAAAAACAAAGAAAGAAAGAAAGAAAGAGAGAAAGAAAGAAAGAAAGAAAGAAAGAAAGAAAGAAAGAAAGAAAGAAAGAAAGAAAGAAAGAAAGAGAAAGAAAGAAAGAAAGAAAGAAAGAAAGAGAGAGAGAGAGAAAGAAATCCATTCTCCTGCAAACATTCTGCCCTCAGTCTGTCCAACCCCGCCCCCCCACAAGTGAGGGTCACCCACTCTTGACAACCTCCAGCCCCAACCTCCCCAGTGGCTGCACCTTTTTGTGCGGGAGTTTCCGAGGCTCCCTGGCCGGGTTCCTGCTGACCCTCCTCTCCAAGGTGAAAAATGTGCCCCAGGCAGGCCAACCCTTGGGTTCGGCAAAGATGGCCTTCAGCCAAGAAAGTCCAGGGACACATCCCTCACACAGGGATATTTCTTCCACCCAATCCCATTTTTTTAAATCTAAAATCAGTCGTCCTGTGAGCACACCATGGGCAGTTCAGAATCTGTGTACAATTCTGATGTTTTTGGAGATATGTCTGCCTCTGTGACCCAGATTGGGGCCCGGAGACACGACAGTCCTTCACTGCAAGCCT
>NW_006965459.1:0-8095 GCF_000164805.1 Carlito syrichta
CAACAATTTACCCAGACCATACTGTGTCTACACCCAGGGGAGTCAGACCTGTTCAAAGACAAAGGTGTCACAGGAGAGATTGCTGTGAGAAGAGAATCATGGAATGCAGGATCAAGTCCTAATTTCACTGCTCCTAGGGGCCACAGGCAAAAGGTGCAATCAGGCCATGGTGTTCCTGGCTGCCACTGATAGACTTTGATGCCAGGAAGTCTGGGGATGCAGGAAGGTGAGTGCCTGATCTCAGCAGGGGGATTCTGGGAAGGGTCTCTGACATCAGACTTGTGAGGCTCAAGTCCTCAGCCTGGGAACCTGGACAAAGGAGTCAGGGAGGCAGACAGGGAGCGCATCAGCTGGTCTTCTCAGAGGAGGCAGCAGAGCCCTCTCTTGCAGGTGCTTGTGGCTTCTCCTGGGTCACCAGCATCATGTCTTCAACCAGAAGCTCAGCGGCCAGCGCCACACTGACATGCAAGATGCTCCCACTATGGCAGGGATGGTAACGTCACTCCAAGGCATTGAGGTTCAGAGTGAAGAGTCTCTGCACTGAAATGGAATGATCCACCAGGGATGGAAAGCCTGGGTCTCCAGGCAGGAGATCTTGGGAACCCTGGCGTTGACTCTGCAGAATCAGGAGCCTCCCTCATGCGGGCTTGAAAGTGCATCTTGTATTTCAGTTCCAACTTCAGGTGATAAAGAGAATGGAATTCACAAGCTCGCAGCTCGCTGGTTTTTGTACTCCTCTGCCTGAGTAGGTGGTCCTATGCTAAGGGAAGAGATCTGGGTAGTCACCAGAAGCCTGGGAGATAATTACATTATAGGAGGACCCACCCCATATGTCAATATCTTGAAGGAAGTTGACCAAAGCTACACCCTAGTGAAGAGATTGAAGTAGGAATGGAAAATCCCAAAGACCTCCTGAAATGAAAGTGAGACAATTTTGTAGAAGACAGACAGCTCTAAATATCTGATTTTACACCTCAAGTGTACAGGTAGTACTGCAGTAGTGACTGAAAACCAGGTTTGGGGAAAGGAGTGTATGTGGGAGGACTTGTGTGTAGCAGTTATGGGGTGATGTTCGGGATGGTGGAGAGTGAGAGGAAAGCTGAAAGGAGAAAGCGTGAGGCTGGACAGGAAAAATGACCCTTCCTAAACAAGAAAAGATAGCTGTACATTCTTGGTAGGGACCATAAAAATAATTATTGTACTGTTTCCTTCTACTGAGGGAAATTGTGTCCTGCCAATTACCTACATTCAATTAATGTTCTAAAAGTCAAGGAGAACGAAACTTGGAAGGATAGAAGAATTAGACCAGATGTAACCCTTAAACTATTAGACCACACAGTCCTGTAATCTTATTTCATATTTCTGTTCCCTCATATTTTCTTGACTCACTCCAATTCTCCTTATGAATAGCCCAATCTTTCTTATTGGAAATTTAATGTCACATTACTCAGTGCTGCCCACGTATGATAAGAGTTATACTATAACTGGGTATCTACCCAGTTACCTGTATAAAATCCTCTAACATGGTTCATGGAAAAGGAAACACCAATGACTTTTAAGAAAATGAAAAGATGCTCAGAGTTTTAAAATTGCAAATAGCCACAGTACAATACAATGTTGCTTCTATCAGATGAGTCAAGTTCAAAGATGACTGCAGTCACCTGCTGTGTTGGAGCCTACCAGCATACACTGCTGGGAGATGTATGAATCGATGCAACTTCCATAAAGTTAATAGGGAGTCTTAAGGGTGTATATTCCTTGGGACAGCAAGCTCACTCCTCTGGGGAGAGACTGAATGGCCCTGAGAAGCAGCTCAGGAGACCAGACCATAGCCTCAGTGTCAATGAGCCCAGGAGGTCGAGATTTGTCAGCATTGCCAGCTTCTGTGATTCTGCCCCCAGTGTCCAAGTCAGGACCAAGCAGAGAAGGACAGACATGCTCTCGAAATCAATTGCCCTCACAGTCCTGCTTCTGCTTGGTCTCAGCAAGCTTCCCCTTGTCAGCAGCCTCCAATCAGAAAATACCACAAACTGTCCCTTGTTTACCTTATGAAGGTAGGAGGCAATAATGATACAACCAAGAAGATATGTGTATCTAAACATAGAAAAGGCACATTAAAAAGTATGGCATTATAGTCTTACGAGACCTCCATCAAATATTCAGTTCATCATTGATGAAAAGTTATGCAGCACATGACTGTAGTCAGTGTAAGATATAAGAAATTCCAGCATGTGCACAAAAATGTTTCATAAGATTCAACATCCATAGGGGACATTCTGGGGCACTTAGTCCCGGCTACTAGGGAAGTTAAGGCTGGAGGTCCCTTGAAGCCAGAACTTGGAGGCTGCAATGACCACACCTGAGAATAGCCCCATAACACTACAGTCTGGGCAAGGTAGTGAGACCTCTCCTTCTCTAAAGCATCAAACCGACACAAACATTCAACACCCTTTCTTCATTGAAAAAGCAAAAACAAAAATAAAAACTGCACAAACTAGGAACTGAAGAGAACTTTTTTACTGGACAAGAAAGATGTCTCTATAAACCCTCAGCAAACATCAGGCTGAATGGGGAAATGACAAGCTTTCACTTGGAGACTAGGGAAAAGGCGATAATGACTCTTATTCCCACTTGTTCCACACCATGTTGGGGTCCTAACCAGTAGGATTAGATAAGAACAATAAGTTAATGATATGTATGGTTCAAATGTTTGTGTCATCTCCAAATTTACACAGAAACGTAATTCCCTAAACAGCAGCATTGAGAGGTTTGGCTAGTAAGAGGTGACTGCTGTGAATGGCAGAGTCCTCATGAATTGGATCAGAGACCTTATAAAGAGGGTGGAGAACTTGCCAGGCTCCCTTTTCCCTCCTCCCTAGGTGAGGACACAGTTTTCAAGGCCCCATTGTGGAAGCAGAGACTAGGCCTTCATCAGACACAGAACCCACCAGCACCTTGACGATGAAACAGTAACGTCTGTTCTTTTTAAATCACCCCATCTGTCAGATTTTCTTACAGCAGCAGAAAGTCACTAAGACAAGGCATAAGCTTTGTGAAAGAATGAACTCAGCATCTTCCATGGATAATGTACATGAGTCTCCTGGAAAGTCAAAAGAAACCACAAATAAGTTTTTAGAACTGATCATTGAATTTGGCAATGTTGCTCAAATAGGACCAATTACAAAAATCAACGATACTTTTACATATCAGCCATTAGCATAAAATGCAGCTTAAAAAGAGAAACCACTTACAATGAAATGAAAACTACGACAGTACCAACGAAATCTGAGTGTATATAACAAAAAATGATGAAACCTCTATGCAGAAAAGTCTAAATATCTACTGAAAATGATGGAAATTTGAAGTTTCTAAATGCATGTATTGGGCCAGGCATGGTGGTATATCTGTAATTGCAGCACTTTTGGAGGTCGAGGCAAGAGGATCTATTGAAGCCAGGATTCGAGATCAGCCTTAGGAAAAAAGCAGCATCCCATCTCTACAAAAAATATAAAATTAGCCAGCTGTGGTGGTGTGAGCCTGTGTTTCTAGGTAATGGGGAGGTTGAGACAGGAGTATTTCTTCGGCTATGATGTTTGCGGCTTCAGTGAGTCATGTTGATGGCACTACATTCCAGCCTGTGCAATGGAATGAGACCACAAATCAAATGAATGAATGAATGAATACATACATACATACATACATTCATACATTCATAAATTGAAAGACCCATTCATTTATAAATTATATGTTCTCTTCAAAGTAATCTGTAGGTTTCATGCCATACTAATCAAAATTCAAAAATCTTTGTCAAATTTGATAAGTATCTTCTAAATATGTAGCTACATGTTGTCAGAAACAGAGGCCATTTGAGAAAAATGTGACAAGAGGGAAGCTTTGGTCTAAAGCTAAGATAGATAGATACATAGATTGATTGATTAACACAGGCATGCATTGTCCTAGGGAATAGATGGATAGAGCAGAGGAGTAGATTTGAGGGCCAGAGAAAATCTACAGATAAATGGGAAAAAATGTGTTGATGTCTTCTCAGGAAGTGTTTTCAGAAAAACTTTACATTAAAAAATGTCACCTCATCTTTTACATACACACACTCACAATCACACACAAATCAATTTCACATGGATTGTAGATCTAAATGTGAAAAACAAATAACAATTATAGAAGATAGTAAAGAGAATATCTTCATGAGTTTAAAATAGAGAAAGATTTTGGAGGTATGAGAAATACTAACGAAGAAGGAAAAGATTACTACAGCGACCTTTATTAAAATTATGAATTTGCATTCATACAAAATTCCATAAAGGGATGGAAAGGACCTCTCACAGACCAGGAGAGTATTGGCATATGACAGATGTCAACATATATCACCAAAGAGCAAATACATGAATATCTAATGAACTCAGAGGACTCCATTACAAAAGGAGAATTGAACTCTATAGAAAAATGATTAGTGGAGGAAATGACCATTCATCTCCTCATTCTTTCAGAAATATTGAATGTCTCTGTACCAGATGTGCCTTGGAGAAAATCCAGGCACAGGGACGACTGCTGCCTTCCAGACTAAGCTGCTTGACTTACACACATCTCCCCTCTAGGCCTCAACTCACCCTGCTCAGTCTGGGTGTCAGAGTGAGACTCCTACTCAAAAATATAAAAAAATAAATATTCCCAAAATGTTCTGAATGCAGATTATACATGATAATTTGTTTGTTAAGAAATCTGAATTTATGATTTAATTTTATGATTGTTAAAAAGAAAAGAAGATGTAAAAGTCAGCATAAAATTAAATTTGATAGCATTGTTATATTTCCTCTTATGCTTTTTAGGAAAAGAAAACAGAACACCCAAAACTCTCAAGCAAAAAATATTTATTAGATGGAAAGATAACCTAAATTTGATGGAAATGTGAAGACAGATTTTTCACTGAAATAAAAAAAAATGATTTTCGTAATCTTAATGCAAACTTGCTCCTCAAGGCTGAAACTGTCAGAAAATTGAAAAACCTGAATCAGACAAGTACTATTTTCCACAACTGTCCTCTTTGGATGCTGAACATGTAGGTTTCTGTGTTAGGTGTACATGCACAGTTGGGATTTTAATTGGGAATGCTTCTCAGACTATCTGGTTGCTGCACTGGGGTTGTAGAGGAAAAGGACACTTGTTCATGTCCCAGAATATACTAAAATGCAGAACAAGCATGCCATGCCTACCCTACACTGAAAATTGAGATCTCGATAGGAAGCATCACCTGGGTAATTAGACACCCCCCAACCAAAAAATAGGATAAACGCTATGTTGGGCCAGTCTGCTACAACTCAAGACAGATAGCTTGGAAAGGAATGGTCAGAGGCAGGGAACAAATGGCATGTAAATTCCTCCAGTTGCAGCTGCAACTGTTTAGAGTGGAATGGCTCCTCCATGATCTCTTTGGTTTGGGACAGACGGACCTTTATTTAATACCCTGGAAATTTCAACTTGAAATCTTTTTTGCAAATTCTTCAAAAATATTCTCAGTAAAAATCCTGTTCACTCACCTTATTGGATCATCTACCTCAATAAATTATGGTCAATAAAACCTCCTTAGGTTGCTGATAATGATGTAAGAAGTTTTATTTTCAGCATTCTTTTTAAAATGCTTGTCTTTTTCAATAAAATTGTACATAAAAATCAGAACCTCCTTTTCTTTGGTTGGGATTGAGGACTGTTGGTGAAAGGTGGGAGGTTTAAGCTGTGTGTAGTTGAGCAGGGATCCTACCTGGGACACATAGTGCTCTGGATTTTGACAGCAAGAACATCTACAGGTTATCTGTATAAATGAGAGGTTAGTGACCAACTGTTGTTAATAGCAGTGGCTGCCACCTCACAAACCTCAAAGTCAGCTTTAAGATCTGTCTTTAAGATTTGGACAACAGACATAGACAACAGATGGGAAGGGGCAGTGTCAGACAAATATAATTAAAAAAGAAACTCTCCTTCTTGGTAGGCCTAGGACATATTCTTTCTGAGTCTATCTCGGGGGCCCTCACAGAATCTGCAGTTTGCTTTGCCATCTCCACGAAATATTCTTTTGTTAGTTTGATGTTTTTCAACATCTTGGTTTTAATCAAGTCATCAAAGATTCTTTTTAAAATGTTTTTACTTTATTTTAAAATTGTGGGGTACAATTCAGGACTAGGTATTCAAATATTCACTGCACAGCTACCCTTGTTAACGAGGTGTGCCCCCGCCCTTCCCCAGGCAGATTTCAACCTCTGTCAATTACACCTTTCCACCCCCACCCCGCCACAGTTTCTTGCTACAGTCACTCCTTTTCCTACAGTATTATGGTAGTTATTCAAGGTCCACTTATGAGTGAGAACATGTGATACTCAATTCTTTGTTTCTACGTAAGATCACTCAGTATTATAGACTCTAATTCCAGGGAGACTGTCCACAGACTGGGAAAAAATATTTGCCAACTCTATGTCTGACAAAGGCCTAACATCTAGGATCTATACCAAAGATTCTTGACTGTGCTCCACCTTAAATCACAGGTTAGGCCTTCTCATTTAGCATCTCCTGGATCTAAGACCAAGTCAAAGGAAAAGGCGAATATGGCACTAGGCAATCTCAGTCTTGGAAGAAGGATGGGTGTGTGTCCAAGGGCAATGGTGACCCAGACATGGTGAAATCAGCCATCTGCCTATATAGCCTGGTAGAGTTAAGTGCCAGGATTCTGGCATGGTTCCTGTGTTTAATTTCTTGCATCACTGACTTTCAGAAATTAGGTGAATTTCCTTTGGAGAGGAATGGAGCAATTGAGGAATGGAACTGTGCAGTGATAAAAGTAGCTGTCACATTGCAGGCATCCATAATTTGTCCTTAAGCTCTAACAGATGAGAAAGACAGGGTGTAGGAAAAATTTTTAAGAAAGGAAAATATTGGACTGGGTCCAGTGGCTCACAACTATAATTCCAGCAATTTGGAGAGCTGAGGCAGGAGGATTGCTTGAAACCAGGAGTTCAAGACCACCCTAAGCAACAAAGCTAAAGACATAAGCAAATTGGCCAGGTGATGTGACAAGCACTCATAGAACCAGCTACTTGGGAAGCAGAGGCAGAAGATGGCCTTAGCCCAGAAATTTCAGATTACAGTGATCTGTGATTATGCCACTGCCCTGCAGCCTGGATGACAGAATGAGACTCTGACAATGAATGAATGAATGAATGAATAAATAAATGAAAATTTTGTCTCCTGAAAGACCTAGCATGCTTTCTGTCCAATTCAATCTTAGATGCTCTCATAGCAATGTCACATTGCTTTGCGGTTTTTGCCATTTCTTGTCAATCTTTCCACCATCCATCACCACATATAAAGTTAAGCCTACTATCAATGTATCCTGGAATCTCAGACCAAATCCAAGTAGAAATACCTCTATCTGTGATCCCAAGCTGGGAAGAGGGATACAAGTGATTCCTCATTCAGTGGTCACCAGGACAGACGAAACCAGTCATAGGAGGTTTAAGCACCGGCACTCCCAAGTACTCATCCTGTGTTTCAGATTTCTTACTTCCTTGACTTCTCACCAGTTAGTTGATTCCCTGCACTTCATATTACACATTAGTAAAACAGACTTTAATTTCAGTATCAAGCCATATCAATGTGCAACATGGATGTACTTCATTTTGACTTTCATCTCTTCTTTTATTTTCTGGGTACCTAATGAAATATTTTATGTTATGGCATTAGCAAAAATAATTTATGAAGGAAATCTAAATTAACTTTTTTTGGGTAGTTTAAAAGATAAGACATTGTAGTAAGTTGAAGTGTATAATATTTATTTTATTTTAGAGTTCTGGGGTACATGGGAGGATTCACTACATAGGCAAAATTATGTGCAGGTGTGGTTTGGGCTTCTAGTGAGTCCTCTTTCCCCCAGTAGTGGACCTGGCACCCAGCGTGTAGTTATGTGTCCCTTATTCCTCATACTTTCCTCCTTTAGCAGTGTCCAGGGTCCATTGTTCCCACCTTTGTGCTCATGGGACTAGTGATCAGGGAAAAGTAAAAAGTTGAATATGACTTTGCTCTTGTATTTCTT
>NW_006965459.1:8500-12748 GCF_000164805.1 Carlito syrichta
AGCACACAACCCCTGACAAGCATTGGAATACTGAGCAATTTCACATGTTTCTGAGGAATGTGCACATAGAATATCACCACAGCCTCTATTGTGGGAAAGTAAATGTGGCATTCTTCCTAAAGAAAGAACAATCTGGCAATATTCAGTAAAATTACGTTTAAATATGGTCCTAGCCGGACTCGGTGGCTCAGCCTGTAATCCCGCACCTTTGGGAGGCTGAGGTGAGTGGATTGCCTGAGCCCACAGGTTTGAGACCTGCCTGGGCAGCGAGACAATAAATAAAAAAAATCAGTGGGCGTGGTAGCGCATGCCTGTAATTCAGGCTACTTGGAAGGCTGAGGCGGAAGGATCGCCGGAGCCCAGCAGGTTGAGGCTGCGGTCGCCGGGAGTGGCCACTGCACTCCAGTGTGGGCGACAGAGTGAGACTCCAACTCAAAAAAAAAATATGGTCCTATTCTGCTCATTGGTACATATTCTAGAAAACTCACACAGGTCCATAAGGACTATTATGTATGGTGGTGGTGACCAATGTCTATCTGAGTGTCCACTATAGGACAGAAGGGAAGTTAAGTGTGTCAGAGGCTCATCAGAGGGTAGTATGCCAGATAAGTGAAAAATATTGACTAAAACAAGACATATATCCTGATACTTTAAATGTAAATTGAAGTTATATGCAAATAACTGTTCAATTACTTACTATAAGACTAATTGCGTTAGGACTTTCAAGAAAGAACCATTAGAAAATAGATACAGCTATAGATATGGAATAAATGATATAGATATAGATATAGATCATATAGATATAGATATATGAGAGGAGACATATTACAGAAACTGGCTCATGTGACTGTAGAGGCTGAGAAATCCCAGGACAGGCAATCTACAAACTGGGGACGTGAGATGCTGGTAGCATGGCTCAGTCCAAGTGTGAAGGTCTCAGAACAAGGAAGCTGATGGTGAAATTCTCAGTTCAATGTCAAAGGTCTGAGAACCTGAAAGTCATGGCGTAAAGTCCTAGAGAACAAAAGTTAGAAAGCCTGGAGTTCCGACGTCCAAAATCAAAAGAAGAAGAGCATATCCCAGCTCTAGGAGCGAGAAGTTGCATTTCTGTATTGAACCCCCAGCTGACTGGATGATGCCAGCCCACATTGAGAGCAGATCGTCTCCACTCAATCCAATGAATCGCATGCTACTTTCCTCTGGAAACATCCTCAAGAAACACCCAGAAATGATACTTTACCAGTTCTCTACATACTCCTCAAGACAGTCAGGATGACACATAAAATCAACCTTCATATTAATTGACAAAAAATACTGTTAAAGGATAACTATTATCAACAAGTCAAAAGATAACAAGTGCTGTCAAGGTTGTGGAAAAAACTGAACACTTACACACTTTACACTGTTGGTGAAATGGAAACTGTTACAGTGATTAAAGAAAAACATTATGAAAATTTCTCAAAAAATAAAATTAAAACTACTATATGATCCAACAAGCTTACTCTAGGGTGTATATCTATTCTACTAGAATTGAAATCAAGATCTTGCAGAGCTGTCTAAATTTCCATATTCACAGTAGCATTATTCATAATAGTCAAAATTTTAAAAAAAACTAAAATTCATGGATGAACATGGGATAATGAAAATACGATATATATAAAAACTGGAATACCACTCAGTCTTCACAAAGTTTTACAAAGAGAAATCCTGTCATTTTCAACAACATGGATGAACATGAGGGATGTTATGTTAGATATAAAAGGCAAATATTGCATGATTTTACTTATATGTCAAATCTAGAAAAGTCAAACATTGAAAAAAAGTAAAATGGTAGTTGCCATTGGCTGAGGGATGAGGGTAACAGTGAGACGTTAGTCAAAAGTACAAACTTTCAGTTATGTTAAAAAGTTCAAGGAATCTAATGTACAGCATGGTGACTGTAGTTTAGTAATATGTTGTAGTCTTGATATCTGATAAGAGAGTAGTTTTAAGTGTTCTCACCACAAAAATGGGAGGTTAGCTGTGTGATGTGATGGAATTAAACTAGCTTGATATTGGTAATAATTTCACAGTGCATACCATATAATCAGGTTATTAAATTAAATCTATACAATTTTTATATCAATCATACCTAAATGAAGCTGATAAAAGTCTCTTTACATCTGGATACATAATTAAATAAATACCAATACTAAGGGGAATACACCTTTAAATTAAATACTAATGGGAAGGACAGTGGAAGCAGGGTGAGCAGACAATGGAGAGAAACAAACAATAGTATGCATATAATTACATTTAAAAATAAGGATATTATAGAAAAGGCTATTGAAATTGTGACATTAACTCAACCCATTTGTCCTTAGGTATGAAAATTGTAGCAAGATGAAATGTCCATTTGATGAACATAACCCAGACAAAAAAAGAAAAAATACAATTTTAAGTGGGCACAGGTCTCTCCTTTTCTCCGTCCAACCTAATTACTACTTCACTAATTTCCCTACCTTATATGATTTCTTGAGAGCCTAGGGTTTCTGTCATCTCCAACATTTATGGTCTTGGACTATGGTCCAAACTTACTGAATCCCATGTCTAAAGCAAGGCAGCATCTCTCAGATACTGGAAGATAATTAGATATATTAATATAATGTGTCTAGGTTTGTCTGAAACAGAGACTCTGCGCTTAGAATGAAAACTGCCAATAATAGGGCTTTTTGTCTCTCTACCCTCCCATTGCATGATTCAATCAAAACCCAAGGAATCCCAATAGTTCCTTTCAGAATGATAAGATTTCCATCATA
Source organism: Carlito syrichta (assembly GCF_000164805.1). NCBI lineage: Eukaryota > Metazoa > Chordata > Mammalia > Primates > Tarsiidae > Carlito > Carlito syrichta. The sequence continues at coordinate 11,299 of NW_006965459.1, forward strand.
ATCCTATCAGAAACTGAAGCAATTTACAAAGAAAACAAGTGCTAAACCACACATAATTAGGTTTTATATCTCACTTTCTATACAAGACAGAATGGTATAGAAGTGCAGTCAGCAATGGACTGAGTCATCCACCCTTTCCCAAGATTAGTTACTTGGCTAGGACTGGTAAAGTTAGGAGGCTGAAGCTATGGAATTCTGTCTGTCAACCTTGGAAGAGTGGTTGTGGAGGCAGATATGTCCAGAGACCTACATGCCACGAGGTCTGAATCAAGAGCAGACCTGGGCACTCCATAACTTTGGTGGGAGGAGCAAACTCAGCTCTGTGGGGATGTGGACTCAGGCGCTTTCAGGATGCTGAGCTGGAACTGTTCTTAGAAGTTGAGAGGGGTTAAATACACTGCTGAGAATCAATGTCCAGGAGCCAATGGATGAAACCATGAAGGAACCCCAGTCACCTCAACAAGATGTAGATACTACCACAGGAGAGGTCCTATGGGTTGGAAGCAGCCAGGAGGTGCCACCACTTGGGTAGGTGGACAGACAGACACCTACAGCGCCTCCCTGAGCCCAGGATGCCTCCAGAAACTGATGAAAACCAAGTTTTCAATATGAAGGAACCAGCAAGAGAGTGAAATCCCAGACTTGCTCCTGGCCCATAGCACCACCATTGTCAACCAATGACCTGGAAGGAGTCTGAGACAGCCTACTGGGGGTCTTCATACTGTCCCTGTGGCCTTTTGTATTGAAACTATAACCTGCATGCACAAAAGCCTCTCTGCTGTGATCAGTCCTTGTTTTGCTTTATTGAATTACCAGAAATATATTTCAATTAGAAAGACTCTTTCCATGTACTGAATAATATAATAAATAAATCTTCTTTGAGACCTACTCAAAAGTGTTATGGTTCTTCTGTTGAAATTGTACACAAGGATTAAAACATCTTCCTTATTCTACACTTGTGAAATTGAATAATTGATTTTACTTGAGTAAATCAATATTAGAAGTTTTATAGTTGGGCTTGAAGCAGAAAGGGAGCAGAGACCTAGCTCAGGCTTTTATTTATTTACTTTTTTGACCCTGGTGTGCAGTGAGATGATCATTGTTCACTACTGCCTCAATTCCTGGACACAAACAACCCTCCCACCTCTGCCTCCCAAAATGCTGGCAAGCATCCATGCCTCATCTCAAGTTCTGGCTGGACACCATGGCTCACATTTGTAATCTCAGTACTTCGGAAGGCTGAGATGAGAGATTCCTTGATTCTTGGCATTCAAGACTGGCCTGGGGAACAAAGCAAGACCCTGTTTTTATAAATAAAAAATGTTAGGCTGGGCATGGTGGCTCAAACCTCTAATCCCAGTTCTTTGGGAGGTCAAGGCAGGAGGATTGCTTGAACCCAGGAGTTTGAGTGAAGTTTGCATGTAGTTATTACTTGGGATTTTCCTCAGTA
>NW_006965460.1:0-3923 GCF_000164805.1 Carlito syrichta
CCTAGGCATAGATAAAACATACCTCAAAATAATAAGAGCCTTTTACCAGAAACTCACAGCCAGATACTGCCAAACCGACAGAAATTGGAACAGTTTCCCCTGAAAACTGAAAGAAGACAAGAATGCCCACTCTTATTCCTCCTGTTCAACATAGTATTGGAAGATATTGCTAGAGAATTCAGACAACAGAAGGAAATCAGGGGTATTCAAATAGGAAAAGAGGAAGTTAAGTTATCCCTCTTTGCAGACAATGTGATTCTACACTTTGAAAACCCAAAAGACTGTCAAAAACCTCCTTGCACTGATAATGGGCTTTGACAAAGTCTCAGGATATAAAAAAAAGGTGTAAAAGTCAGTTGCATTTCTATACACCAATAATAAACAAATAGAAACCTAAATAAAAAGCATTATCCCATACACAATAGTCATACACACACACACACACACACACACACACACACACACACACACAAGAAATACCTTGGTATCTTTCTCACAAGAGAAGTCAAATAACTTTAAAGGAAAAACTACAAAGCACTGCTCAAAGAAATCAAAGACGGCACAAACAAAAGGAAAAATATTCCATGCTCATGGATTCCATATTTTTAATATGTTCATCCTACTCAAGGCAATCTACAGATTTAACACAATACCCATGAAATTACCGGCAATCTACAGATTTGACATAATACCTATGAAATTACCAGCAGCATTCTTCTCAGACCTGGAAATGACAATACAGGAATTCATATGGAAACATAAACAACCATGAATAGCCAAAACAAGCCTCAGAAAGAAAAGTAAAGAGGCACCAGGCTCCCAGACTTTATGCTCTACTATAAGACTACAATAATCAAAACAGCCTGGTATTGGTACAAGAACAGGCATATAGACCAATGGAAATAGGAAAAATATTCCGGAACAAACTTCAATTTCTCAACCTACTCATCTTTGACAAACTTCCACCATCAACCACTGTAGAGGGGAAAACAGATTCAGCAAATGGTGATGGGTGATGGGAAAACTGGCTGACCACATGTGGAAGATTGAAACAAGACCCCTATTGCCGGGCTCGGTGGCTCAGCCTGTAATCCCGCACCTTTGGGAGGCTGAGGTGAGTGGATTGCCTGAACCCGCAGGTTTGAGACCCACCTGGGCAACTTAGCGAGACCTCATCTCTACAATAAATCAAAAATCAACTGAGCATGGTAGCACGCACTTGTAGTTCCAGGTACTTGAAAGACTGAGGTGGAAGGATCGCCGGAGCCCAGCAGGTCGAGGTTGTGGTGGCCGGGAGTGGCCACTACACTCCAATCTGGGCGACAGAGTGAGATTCCAACTCAAAAAAAAAAAATAAAAGACCCCTATCTATCACCATACACAAAAATTAACTCTAAATGGATCAAAGACCTAAAAGTAAATCCTCAAACTATAAGAATCTTAGAAAATTCAGAAGATACCATTATGGAAATTGGAACTGGCAACCAATACCTGATCAAAACCCCAAGTACCCATGTCATAAGAGATAAGATAGACAAGTGGGACCTCATCAAACTGACAGACTTCTGTAAAGCCAAAGAAACACTGAAAGAGCAAGGAGACAGCCCACAAAATGGGAAAAATATTTGCCTACTGTATATCTGACAAAGACCTAACAAAATCCTACAAGGAACTTAAATGTGCCAAAAAGAAAAAAACAAACAGCCCCATTACAAAGTGGGCAAAAGATATGAATAGACACTTCTCAAAAGAAGACATATGAGCAGCCAACAGATATGTGAAAAAATGCTCAGCCTCATAGTCATCAAAGAAATGCAAATTAATACCACAGTGAGATACCACCTAACTCCAGTCAGGATGGCCATTATCAATAACTCAAAAAACAACAGATGCTGGAGAGCATGCAGCGAAAAGGAAACATTTATACACTGTGGGTGATAGTGTAAACTGCTACAACCTCAAAGGAAGACAGTGTGGCAATTTCTAAAAGATCTAAAAATCAACCTCCCATATGACCTGCAATCCCCTTAATGGGAATATACCCAAAACTCAAATCAGTCTATGAAAGTATATCTGTACACACAGGGTTATTGCAGCATTACTTACAATAACAAAAACATGGAACGAACCGTACTGCCCATCAAATAGAGCTGGATAAATAACATGTGGTACATATACATGATGAAATATTATGCAATCATAGAGAAGGATGAAATTATGAACTTTGCAGCAACTTGTATGGTCTTAGAAGGTATAGTACTGAGTGATCTATCACAGAAACAACTATCTGAGTATCACATGTTCTCGCTCATTAGAAGACCTTGAACAACTATCATAATAGTATAAAAAAGGGATTGACAGTAATGAGAAACTGCCAGGAGATGAGGGGCACACCTCATCAACAATGGTAACTGCATAGTGAACATTTGTATGCCTAACCCTGAATTTTACTCCACATAATAAAAAAAGAAAGTCTCTGTTTTGTAATTGTAGAAAGTTAACAGATAAAATTAGCAAAAAGTTAATATTCTGAAACTAGTATTTTTTTTCTTTTTCTGTTTTTTTTTTTTTTTTTAGAGATGAGATCTCACCAAGTTGCCTAGGTTGGTCCCAAACCCTTGGGTTCAGGCAATCCTTTCACCTCGGCCTTCCAGGTTGATAGGTGTGAGACACCATGCCCTACCTACAGAAATGATTAAGAACTTCTTTAAAATTATTTTTATTTTGTTTTAAAGATGTGGAGTACAATTCAGGGTTAAGTACACAAATGTTCATTACTATTAAGAACTTTGATAAATCAATAGAAAAACACCAACATCCTAATATATAATGTACAAAGGATATGAGCAAATAATTCATAGGCAAAGAAAATCAAATGACAATAAACATGTGGAATTAAACCCTCATTAATATTTAGGAAATACAAGTTAAAGCAACAACAAAAGTCATCTTTTTTCAAAAAAGAATGGCAAAAAAATAAGATGGCTGATAACCTTAATATAATAAAATTGACAATTCACAGGGAACACATTTTCAAGTGCTCTCAATATAAATATAAACAAATCTTACTTGTTATGACTATTATCAGAGAGAAATTTTCATCTTCGCAATTTTCACATTATTCTGAAGGCCTTCAGTTGATCTAAGGCCAGTGCTTACCTTAAATTGATTCACTTTGTTGAAGTTGATGGTTGGGAAGGGATCAGGAAAATATGGTTGATTCAGCAGTTCTGGACCCATCAATTATGGCCAGAGGGAGGGTCAGATAAGACTATGTGATTCCCAGAGTAACCACGAGAATTGAGGTTAAGGGTGAAGGAGGCAAGGAATTAGATCCCAGAAGAATATGGAGGGGGTTATTGAGCAGACAGTTTCACAGATGTCCAAATTTTACTTTACCATATGCAATATGTGGGAAATAAAACAAGAAATCAGATATATTAATGCATGAACTAATTTTAACATTTACCCTTCTCAAACATACCTGTTTGGAAAGCTTTGTTGATTTGAAAGGAAATAAAGCTATATCAATGAGACAATATAAGTGATATGTCTTGCAATCCTTAGGGACTGAGTATATGCAAAAACCAGAGATGTTGGTTACTTCTAAAACCAGTAGGGAAAATAGAAGCACACATAGCAAGTTTCAGAAGGGAATTGATCTGGCCTACAGAATATAATTCCAGATTCTTAAAAAGTTCATAGAAATATCACCTTGCAGTTGAGACATTTTAGTAGTATTGATGTGTAGAGGAATTTCAGATTGTTCATTCATCAGGCTTCCTACTCAAAACTGTGGTGTATTTTGCAATTTGACTGAGATTGCTGTACTTTCTTTTTTTTGTTGTTTTGAGTTGGAGTCTCACTCTGTCGCCCAGACTGGATTGCAGTGGCCGCTTCCGGCCACCGCAGCCTCTACCTGG
>NW_006965461.1:0-815 GCF_000164805.1 Carlito syrichta
TCAGGATCTGACCATACAAACACTTTTCTGTCCTAGGAACATCTACGACCAAAATATTGTTTCCCAGAATCAAAAGGCAAATTGGTACAAAGTCCCTCGATTCAGGTGACTTCAACTACAGAAAATTCTTTTGGGCAGGCAGGTCGGATTTGGGATGTTGTGTTTTGAAGATTCCACATTTTAGGGAGGGTCTTGTGAAGGGGAACTAACAGTCTAGGATTCCAGTTTCCAAAGAACATTATGGGAGTCTTTCTCTTGATATCCAAAGAACTGGAATTCTCGGTCACCAGTAACTGTCTCAGCATCCTCCAGAGTGAAGTGGAAACCTGGGTAATGGGACTCATCATATACAGGAGCATATACGTCATATTGCTTAGGAAGTATAAGGAATCTACTTTACATAAGTCCTCAATCCCAAAAACTACAGACCGTCTTCCTAACCACGAATCAGGTTTTTGAAGTAGGAATCTGGGTAATGGGAGTCCTCACATACAGGAAACTTCACTGCCTCTTGCTAAGTAAGAATAAGGAATCTGCCTTAATCGTGTCCTCTAAAACATAAAAACTTCAGTTCGTCTTCCTATGGGCTAAACATGAATCAGGTGTTTTTAGCATGAATCTGGTGAAATGGAGACCTTATATACAGGAAACTACATGACCTTTTGCTAAGAAAGAATAAGGAATCTGGGTTACACGAGTCCTCAATCCCAAAAATATACAGAACATCTTGGAAAGTGCTAAAAAGAATCAGAGTTTCGAAGCAGGATGTATCTCATGAGAGTCCTAATATACAGGAATGTGCACATCCTCTTGCC
>NW_006965462.1:0-1005 GCF_000164805.1 Carlito syrichta
CAGGCTAGACAGCTGATTTAGGTACCTAGCTACCTAGCTAGTCAGCTGTCTTGCCAGCTGCCTTAACTAGGTGACTTAACATGCTAGCCAGCTGATTAGTAGGCTGACTTAACTGACTAGTTACCTAGCTAGCCAGCTGGATAACCACCTGACAACTAGCTACCTACCTGTGTAGCCTGCTGGCTTGTGAGCTGACTTACTTACCTAGCTACCTAGCTAACCAGCTGGCTAATGAGCTGACTTAACCAAGTTACTTAACTAGCTTGCTCACTGTCTAGTCAGCTGACTTAAATAGCTATCTACGACTAAACTCGCTGACTTAACTAGGTGGCAAACTGACTTAACTAAATGACTTAACCAGATACCTACCTAAGCTATCCAGCTGGCTTAACATCCTGAAATACCTAGCTAGCCAGATGGCTAGCCATCTGACTTAACTAGCTTTTTAACTAACTAACCAGATGAAGAGCCAACTGACTTAATGAGTTGATAACTAGGTAGCCAGCTGTTTGCCAGCTGGCTTAACTAGCTGACTTAACCAGCTAGTCAGCTGGCTAGACAGATGACTAAATAAGCTGGCTACCTATCTAGCCAGCTGGCTAGCCAGCTGACTTACCTAGCTGACTTAAGCTTGCAAGCTAGCTAGCCAGCTCACTTAACTATCTTGCTAACTACCAAGCTAGCAGGCAAGCCAGCTGAATTAACCAGGTGCATTGAACAGCTAGCCTGCTGGCTAGCATGCTGACTTATCAAGGTAGCTACCTACCTAGCCAGCTGGCTAGACAACTGACTAAACTAGATGTCTTAACCAGCTAGCTAGTTGCCTAGCCAGCTGACTTAACTCGCTAAATCACTAGCTAGCCAGGTAACTATCTAGCTGACTTTAATATCTAGTTAACTACCTTGCAAGTTTGTTAGCCCATTTTTTATTTAGCTGAATTAAACTGCTAACCAGCTAAGTAGCCAACTGACTTAACTAGCTCGTTACAAAGCTAGTCAGCTGGG
>NW_006965463.1:0-695 GCF_000164805.1 Carlito syrichta
GGTTCTTCCTCAGATATCCAACTTCCCTCAAGTGCAGGGGCTCTTTTCATATGCTGGTCTCTTCCTCAGATGCTGGATCCACCCTCAGTTGTAGGGGATCTGTTTCTAAGGTGCAAGACTCTCCCTCAGGTCCAGATGTTTTCTTCGGGTGAAGGGATCTTATATGTGCAGAGTCTCTTCTTCTGGTTCATTGGTTCTTCCTCATATGTGGGAACTTCTTCTTAGGTGCAGGAAAACCTTTTCATGTGCAAAAGCTCTCCCTTGAACACAGGGTCTCTTTACCAGATGCAAAAGCAAGAAATCTGTCTTAGGTGTAGTGACTTCCTCAATTTCAGGGACTCTCCCTAACATGCAATGCTCATTTTTAGTGCAGGGACTCTTTTATCATGTGCAGGTCTTTCCCTCATGTGCAGGAGCCATTCTTCTGGTAAAGGGGCTCTTCTTCAGTTGCCGGGCTCTTCTGCAGGTTCAGAGGCTCTCCGTCAGGTGGTGGGACTCTCCTTCATGTGCAGGAGTACGTTTTAGGTGCAGCAGTTTTCATCAAGTTCTGGATTCCACCTCAGTTGCAGGGCTGTATCTCAAATGCATGGCTCTTTCTTGGATGCATTTTTCTTTTCAGGTGCAGGAGTTCTCATCAACTGCTGAACATTCTGTAAGGTGCAGGGACACTTCAACAGGGTCTAGGCTGTTCCTCA
>NW_006965464.1:0-835 GCF_000164805.1 Carlito syrichta
CAGTCTTCTGCAACCAAGAAGTGAGCCCTTACCAGAAGCTGACCATGCACGTGCCTTGATCTCAGAATTCCTTTATGCTACCAATGTACCTACCTCTTACCTCTATTCAACCAATTTGATAGATATTTGTGAAATACATACTATAGACCAGAGCTCATAATGACTGGCGGACAAAGCAAATGGTGTTCTCCCTACAGGGACTTCATTTCAGTTACCTTTGGTGCATAGTAAATTGCCACAAAACTTAGTCCTTCTTGAATCTTGTGACTTCTGTAGTTGAGAAAGTCAGGAAGGCCCCAACTGGGCAGCGAGCTTGTTGTCTTCATGGGTTGTAGTTAAATGGTGGCTGAAGCTGGAACCGCAAAGGAGGGAGTATGGAGCATCTGTTAGCTGCCAAGCATCTCTCTCTTTTAATGTGGTCTCAGAGCCTTTCCATGTGGTTTCTCTGCATAAGCTAGTTTGGGTTTTCTCATAGCATGGCATCCACAGGGCAGTCTGTTTGCTTATGTGGCAGCTGCAGACTTCAATAGTGAGAATTCCAGAAAACAAGGCAGAAGCCTGCAGGACTCAGCCTTGGAAGTCACTCAATGTCATTTCTGCTGCATTTTCTTACCTCTAAGTGGGTCACTAGCTAACCTGCCCAGATTTAAAGGCAGGGGAGTTAGGCTGTCTCTCATGAGGAGTGATTTCAGGTTCTAGATAGTATATGGGATTGGCGATGTTGAACCATTTTTGGGAAAGACACGACCCTAGCACTTACCATACATCTAGCACTTACCCTACTTTGATGAATAATACATCTCCCTATTTAGACCACAGTTTTGTTGAGATCATG